>NW_016108252.1:0-7296 GCF_001604975.1 Cebus imitator
GGTGCCCACTTACCACTGATCACAAACTAAAAACTTTTCTCCACGAGGGACCATGGGACACTTTGAGATGTCCTGTGCTTAAAGAATTGTTTTAACTCCTGTATGATATTTATATATTGTCCTGCCCCTTTGGAATGCCCCAGGTAGTTTTCTAGTTGGTGAGGAGGCAGCTAGGTTTTCCTTGCCACGGTTCTTCCTGGCAAACAATATATTCTATCACACACTCTGCAATTCCCAGCAGCAGGGACCTCTCCAAACACAGGGCTGACAAAGAACCCAGCCAAATATGGGCTGGTGAGTGTCTCCTTGGATCTCTACCCAAGAGTCAGCTGAGAAAATGCACAAAGCAAAATGTGGGATGATGGCTGCATTTGTTCCTTGGGCTGCTTATAAGAGACTGTCACCCACAGGGGGCTTTCAATAAGACATTTCCCTCTCACTCTTTCAAAGAACAGAAGCCTCAAATGAAGATGCTGGCAGGGCTGGTTCCTCCTGAGGCCTCTCTCCTGGGCTTACAGATGCCATCTTCTCCCTGTGTCCTCAGAGTTTCATCTCTCTGTGTGTGTTTGTGTCCTCACCTCCTCTTCTTAGAAGATGTCTTACTCCATATCAGGCTGCTATCACAGAACACCATAGTCTAGGTGGTTTATAAACAACAGTCACTGATTCTCTCACAGTCCTGGAAGCTGGAGGCCAGAGGTCAAGGTGTGGGCAGGGCTGGCTCCACCTGAGTCCTCTCTCTGGGGGCTTGCAGACACCATCTTCTCCCTGTGTCCTCAGAGGATCATCCCTCTGTGTGTATCTGTGTCCTCATCTCCTCTTCATATAAGGACTCCATTCCTATTTGATCAGGGTTCACCCTAAGTATATCATCTTAACCTTACAAATTACTCCTGCAAAGACACTGTTCCAAATAAGGTTACGTTCCCTGGAATCTGGACATCACATTGTTTTTGGGAGACGTAATTCAGCCCACCATCTTATTCTGAAACCGCCATTCCACAAACTCCATGGCAATTCTGTCAGCCTGGATGGTTTTCTCTGCCTTTCTTGCTTTTCACATTGTGACTGATCCTTTTCATTTACAGGCAATGAACTCTCCTTAAAGAGAACATCAATTTAACTAAACTGGATACCCAATGCACCCACCTGGTATCAGCTGGATAACAAAATCCTTCCTTTCTTAGAATTCCAGTGATACTTATTATCAAAAGTGAATTGCATAAATACAAGTGCAGATGGTTGTAGATGCGTGGTGTTACTTCTGAGGCCTCTGTTCTGTTCCATTGGTGTATCTGACACAGGAAGAGAAAACCAAACACTGCATGTTCTCACTCATAAGTGGGAGTTGAACAATGAGAACATATGGACACAGGGAGGGGAACATCACACACTGGGGCCTGTCGGAGGGTGGGGGTTAGGAGAGTGATAGCAGGGTGTGGTGGAGCTAGGGGAGGGATAGCATGAGGAGAAATACCTAATGAAGACAATCGGGGTGATGGATGCAGCAAAGTACCATGCCAAGTGTATACATATGTAACAAACCTGCATGATCTGCACATATACCCCAAAACTTAAAGTATAATAATAATAAAAAGCAAACAAAAATACACATATGGGACATTCTCTGGGGCACCCATTTATAGAACCTTTGGGATTTTCTCATAATGCATTTTTCCGTGAATGTTTTTCTTCAGCATCTCTGAGTTGAAGGGACACAGCCCTGTCTCTGCTATTCCCAGCCAGGGGGTCTTTTCAACCCAAAAGTGGTTAACAGGGTCCCCGGCAAGTCAACTCAGCATGCCCCCCATTTTACTCCCTGTAATCCATTGCTTATTCTCTGGCGAGATGGATGCTGTTCATATCAGCTTTCAAAATGACAGATAAACATTGCCGGTTAATGAGCCATATTAGCAGATATGTATCTGTAATTTCATCACCAGAGTAATTTCTTTTACAATAATGCAATTTGCAAAAGTGAGTGATTCAGTATCTTCCATCTCTGGGGATTCCCAGCTCAGCTTTGCCTCCTCCTCTGTCAGGTGATTCGGGGCGGTTGGAGGCAGCCTGGCTCCTTCCAGAGCTGGAACTCTCCAGAGCCGATATTTGCTTGTCTTACTGGATTCTGAGCCCATCTTGGACAGTGGAAACCTTCTTGAATGTTCTTTCTTTCCCCAATATCGTGCCACTGTACTCCAACCTGGTGACAGAATAAGACTCAGCCTCAAATAAATAAGTAAATAAATAAATGAATAAATAAAAGCAAATGAAATGCACATTGGTCATGGTAATATTTTGCCACTGTAAATAGCATGGTGACAGTCATAGGAGTGCAGCTGCACTTTTGACAAAACTTTTGAGAAGACAGTAAAAATGATGCAGTGTGGTGGCAGATGACAACTGAAAAGGTTGAACAGCAATGGCAGCTTCGGTTTCAGCTCTGTGTCTTTGTGTCTTATAAGCCAGCATACAACCTGTCCAGGGAGAAGTCTAGCAGCAGGGGCACAGATGAGAGTCCCACAAAGAGCATGGCATAGAGACAGATTGTGGGAAGTAGAAAACTTCCTTTCTAAAGTTCCTTTCTTCTTAAAGAATAAGTGTGCTCAACGCTTTGTGAAACCCTATCCTATAAAGCTGTTAGACTTGGTGTGCTTACAAGCACATAGTACACTCTATGTCCTTGTAGTTTAACCAAGATATCTGTGCTGGACTTGCTCACAGGTGTGTCCCAGCTCACTATAATTGCTTTTGGCTGTTCAGAAAAGCTTTAACTTGTTAGCCAATCGGGTTCTAGTTTAGATGGTGAGGTCTGGCTCTAGCCAAGGGAGATCAGACACAGCAGCAAGGACTACCCCAAACGCCTACTGGATAAATGTGTGTGTTTTCCTTTGTTCATTGTATTCTCGTGGCAAGAAGGCTAGTGAGTGTCCCCTTCCCGCAGTCCAGGAAGCAAAATTGCATTGATGAAAGATCGTTTGTCTCAGTTCTGATTTCTCTTTCTGACACCAAGCATCTATTTCCAATACAGATGTTCTCCTTCTCACAAAGAGACATCCCAAAGAGTGGGAGCTGCTGGGTTAACTGAGTCACAGTGCACTTCCTCCTGGGGTCCCCCCAGAAGTCAGTCTGGACAGAGCAGCGTGGTGATACCAGAAGCTAATCCCACCTAACAGCTCCCTGGCAGGGAGCTTCCCACACCCTTGGCTTTCAAAGCCTAAAGATCAGTTTGGAAATGCTGCCTTTTCCCAAAGATCAGAAAGCCATGTGTTTATTGGAGCGTGTCAGAGCACATATCCATCCCTCCCTTTGCTGGAGTGAAGATGACCCAGATGGACATGCGAGCTGAGGCAGATGTCAGCTGCGAGGAGCCATCACCAGAACCCCATTTCTGTGTGTATCCGTCTAAGGGGGTGCCAGCCTGTGCCCGGCTGCTTCTTATTAATATGGGTTTCCACATGTTCGGGTGGAGAGGCCGTCCCCAAGCCTCTCAGTCTCTCCCCTGGTTTCCTTAGTAACTGACTCCAAATGCACCAAAGCTGGGTTCTTCTCCTCCTTCCCTGCTGTTGGAGAGCTGGGCACAGGCTGGCCATGTGGCCAACTCCTCACCTCACCTGTCAACTCCGGGGTGGCGGGCGAGGGGTTTGATCACTTAAGGCACCTGTCCCACGAAGACCTTTCATGCCATGATCACAGGGTCCTGCTAAACCCTGGGGTTGATGTATCCCCAGATCTGCCAAAGAGTATCACATTCTTATCTCCAAAGTCTACAGCGTGGAAGAAACTATGGATCTAGGTGTCGACTGGTTCTTGGTTTATTTGATTCATTGTTTATATATGTATATATATATATATATATATATATATATATATATATATATATATTTGAGAATAAACTATGAATGCATTTGTTCTTTCATTCTTATTTTACATATTTAATTTTATCAATTTTTTTGAGAAGAAACGAAGGATCTGTGTTATGGATTCTTTCTCACCTTAATTAATTAATATTATTTATATTTGAGAAGAAATTATGGATCGATGTATGGATTCACTCTTACTTTAATTAATTCCTTTTATTTACTTTTTGAAAAGGAACTATGGATCTATGGATTGATTATTCTTATTTTATTAAATTAATTTTATTTATTTTTGAGAAGAAATGGATCTAAGTAGAGATTCATTCTCATTTTATTTAATTAATTTATTTTATTTACTTTTTTGAGAAGGCATTATGCATCCAGGTGCTCATTCATCCTTGTTTTATCTAATTAGGTAATTGTATTAATTTTGTCAGAAGAAATTGTGGATCTAGGTATTCATTCATTCTTACTTTCATTAATTAAATTAATTTTTTTTTGAAGAAACGACAGATATACGTGCTGATTCATTCTTGTTTTATTTCATTAGATTTATTCATTTTTTGAGAAGAAATTGTAGCTCTATCTATTGATTCATTCTTATTTAATCAATTAATTTCCTGTGACATTCTCACTCTATGTGACTCAAGGTGTGAGAGAATATTCCCAGCACACGACATCATTTGTTTTTTTATTTTTGGAGATGAAGTATTGCTCTTGTTACCCTAGACTGCAGTGCAGCGGCAGGATCTCGGCTCATCACAATATCAGCCTCCCGGATTCAAGTGATTCTCCTACCTCAGCCTCCCAAGTAGCTGAGATTACAGGCACCCACCACCACACACAGCTATTTTTGTATTTTTAGTAGAGACGACGTTCACCATGTTGGCCAGGTTGGTCTGGGTCTCCTGATCTTGCGATCTGCCCACCTCAGCCTCCCTAAGTGCTGGGATTACAGGTGCAAGCCACCACACTCAGCCATATTGTTTTATTTTATGTTATTATTATTATGGTCTTGAGATGGAGTTTTGCTCTTGGTGACCAGGCTGGTGTGCAGTGGCATGATCTCAGCTCACTGCAACTTCCACCGCTTGGGTTCAAGTGATTCTCATGCCTGAGCCCCCGGAATGGCTGGGTGGCAGCTGCCGGCCACCAAGCCTGGCTAATTTTTGCATTGCTAGTAGAGATGGGTTTTCACCATGTTGGCCATGCTGGTCTTGAACTCCTGGCCTCAAGTTAGATTTACGTATTTCTAGGAGTAGCAGACTTCGTAAGTGTTGAGTAGGACACATAACTCAATGTCTAAGCTCAAAACCTTAATTCTGGGCAGGGCTTGGTGGCTTACACCTGTAATCCCAGGACTTTGGTAGGCTGAGGTGGGTGTATCACCTGAGGTCGGGAGTTCGAGACCAGCCAGACCAACATAGTGGCACCCGGTCTAAAATACTAAAAATACAAAAATTAGCCGGTCCCAGTGGCGGGTGCCTGTAGTCCCAGGTACTCGTCAGCCTGAGGCAGGACAATCACTTGAACGTGGGAGGTGGAGGATGCAGTGAGCTGAGATGGAGACACTGAACTCCAAGTGGGCAGCCAACTGAGACTCTGTCTCAAAAAAAGCAAAACAAATAAAAACAAAATGTAATTCTGAGTAATGACTCTTCTCTGGCTGTCCCCAGACTTTGGAAAGGGAAGACATGCATTTTTGCAAATTTTTAAAATTTTTGAATGTTTATTATTTTTGGAAATGGAGTGTCACTCTGTCACCAGGCTAGAGTGCAGTGGTACCACCTCGGCTAACCACAGCCTCTGCCTACCAGGTTCGAATGATTCTCTTCCCTCAGCCTCCCGTGTAGCTGGGATTACAAGTGTGAGCCACTGGGCCTGGCCTTAGGGTATGCATTTTCTATAAATTTTCCTGAGAGCAAGGGTGTTACAATGGAATACCCTTCAGCAAATATAAGAAAAAAGAGGAATTCCACCATCCCAAGAAATCAAGAAGCTTTGCACACAACAAATCTGTAGGTTACACATCTTAAAGCTTCCCACCTTGGTTTTTGTTTGTTTTTATGAGATAGAGAATTTGCTCTTGGTATCCCAGCTGGAGTTCAGTGGCACCATCTTGGTTGACTGCAGCCTACCCCTACTGGGTTTAAATGATTCTCCTGCCTCAAGCTCCCGAGTAGTTGGAATTACAGGAATGTGCCACCACGCCTGGATAATTTTATATTTTTAGTAGCAATGGGTTTCTTCATGTTGGCTACGCTGGTCTCAGTTTCCTGAACTCAATGTAATCCTCTCTCCTTGGCCTGCCAAAATGCTGGGATGACAGATGGGAGCCACTGTGCCGGACCATTATGATGATGCTTATTATTATTGAGACAAGTCTGGCTTCTTGCCCAGGCTGGAGTGCAGTGGCTTAATCTCAGCTCACCACAACCCCTGCCTCCTGGGTTCAAGTGATTCTCCTGCTTCAGTCTCCCAGGTAGCTGGGATAGTAGGCACGTGATACCATGCGTAGCTAATTTTGTATTTATAGTAGAGATAGGGTTTCATCATGTTGCCCAGACTGATCTTTAACCGCTGGCTTCAAGTGATCCTCCATCCTCAGCTGCCCAAAGTGCTGGGATTACAGGACTGAGCCACGATGCCTAGCCTCACACCTAGTCTTTCCTCTACCTCCTTTAACTTTTATGCTTGCAAACTCTGAAGCCTGTGAGTCCCTTTCCTCTGTACAGAAAATGTCCCTCTTGCCAGCCTTTCCAAAAAGCTGTCTCCATTTACTGGAAACCTCCAATGCGATATCCCTCAACCACATACCCATTTGTCAACAAAGACTTTCTTTTCTCCCCAGAACGCCTGGTGTCTTTCTCAAAGCGCCTTTCATTTTGCAATCAGAAGGGATTTCTGAAAAATTAATTTCCGTGTTTGCCTTGGGAGAATGTTTTTGATGAGCATGGCGGATTTGTGACTGGCGGGCTGAAGTTATCACAGGTGTCGGAGCATACTGACATGGTTATTAGGCTCAGTAATACCCCTGCAAAGACTGCCTCAGAGGGTACACAGGCCGCTGTTATTTCACTCAACACTAAGAGTGAAGCTTTTCCTGTGTCTACAAGGAGGAGGCTTTTTTCTCCTATGATGTTTTTTTTTTTTTTTTTTTTTTTCAGAATTGTCTGTTCCTATCCTTTACCCACTTTTGGATGGGGTTCAAGCTGACACAAGAATAGAAAAACAAACACTGCATGTTGTCGCTCACAAGCGGGTGTTGAACATTAAGAACCCATGGGCACAGGGAGGGGAGCATCACATACTGTGGACTCTCGGGGAGTTGAGGGGGCCAAAGGAGGGGTAGCAGGGTGTGGGTACTGGGGAGGGTTAGCAGGGGTTGGGGTGCTAGGGGAGCAATAGCAAGGGATGGGGGGTTAGGGGAGGGATAGGA
>NW_016108252.1:9073-16725 GCF_001604975.1 Cebus imitator
GGTGAGCTGAGATCTCGCCACTCTACTCCAGTCTGAGTGACAAGACTGAGACTCCCTCTCAAAATCCCTGCAGGTCCTGGGGTGTCAGGCCAGGGAAGCTTTGCTTGATCCTTCCCATCTGCAGACACAGAAATAACTCACCGTAAATAAAGCAGAGTAGAACAAATGTTTGGAAAAGACCCTCCAGAAGAGATTATCACTGTTCTGCAGGAACCTGAGGTCCAGCAAAGGAGAAAGAGCCAAAATGAACAAACTCCCTCTGCAGACAACTCAGAGGCACAGCAGGGGGCCAGGTGGGTTTGTTCTGAAAAATGAAGAGGCATGGATTTAGCACAGGTGGTTCTAATTCCATCATCCTCGGTCTGACAGAGACGGAATGCCAGCCTCTGTCTCTCAAGCAACTCCATCCAAAGTTTAAAAGGAGTCCGGGTGAATGTAAGCATGTATGTGCACCTAAAACACAAGGCATGGTTTTAATGGAGATATAGCCCACCCTGATGGAAGCACTGGCAGACAACAAAGAAATGAATGAAAACACTGCAGATTCTGACAGAAGTGAATTTAGGAAATACGTTTCTCATTGACTCCTGAATTCACAGTCAGATATCGTGTTACTGCAGAATAATTTCTCCCCCACCCCTGATCTTGCTCATGGTGGAAATATTAGCAACTTTGGAAAAGTTAAAAAAACTTTTTTCTTTACAGTCTAAATCTGACTCTGTCTCCCAGGCTGGAGTGAAATTGTGCAATAGTGGCTCACTGCAACTTCTGCCTCCTGGGTTCAAGGGATAAACCTACCTCACCCTCCATAGTAGCTGAGTTTACAGGCACATACCACTATGCTGGGGTAACTTTTGTATGGGTTTTTCTTTTTAATAGAGATTGGCTTTTACCACGTTAGCCAGGCTGGTCTCCAACTCCTGACCTCCGGTGATGTGTCCACATAGGCCTCTCAAAGTGCAGGGATTGCAGGCATGAGCCACTGTCCCAGTCATGGCCAGCTACTTTTTGTACTTTTAGTAGAGACAGGGTTTCACCATGTTGGCCAGACTGGACTTGAACTCCTGACCTCAGGTGATCCACCTACCTCAGACTCCAAAAGTGCTGGAATTACAAGTCTGAACCTCCACGCCAGGTATGGAAAAGTTGAAGAAACAAATAATGACACATTTTCACATAGCTGTGACAATCACAGATCATTTTTGTGTCTCCATTACTCTGTGTCATACTCTCTAGTTAATGACGATAAAAGTCATTATACATCTTTTCTTTGTACTATGTAAACTTCTTGAAAGACCTTATTTTGGCTGGTGTGGTGTCCATATCTTCAATCCTAGTACTTTGGGAGGCCGAGGTGGGCGGGTCACCAGAGATCGGGAGTTTGAGGCCCGACTGACCAACATGTAGAAAACCAATCCCTACTAAAAATACAAACATTGGCCAGGCGTGCTGGTGCATGCTTGTGATCCCAGGTACTCAGGAGGCTGAGGCAGGAGAATCGCTTGGAACCTGGGAGGTGGATGTTGAGGTGAGCCAAGATCACGGCACTGCACTCCACCTCGGCAACAATGCTGAAACCCCACCTAAAAAGAATGTACTTTAAGCTCTGGGGAATAGGGACAAGTGTGCAGCTTGGTTACATAGATAAACGTGTGTCATGGTGGTTTGCTGCAGCAGCCAACCCATCACCTAAGTATTAAGGCCACCATGGCTTAGCTCTTGCTCCTGATGCTCTTCCTCCCACCATTTACCCTGAGAGGTGCTGGTGTGTGATGTTCCCCCCTCTGTGTCCATGTGTTCTCATCTTTCAGCTCCCACTTAGGATTGAGAACATGCAGTGTTTGGATTTCTGTTCCTGTGTTAGTTTGCTGAGAATGAGGGTTTCCAGGTCCCTCCACATCTCTGAAAACGACATGATGTCATGAGTGATTATATTTCTTCTGGAGTTCCTAGAAAAACAGAGCATACTGCTACACCCACATACATAGCAGCATGATTCAAAACAGCCCGAAGATGGAAATAACCCAGGTGTCCAATCCATGGATGAACTGGTGAAGGAAATGAGCTCTGTGCACTCAGTGGAATACTAGACAGCCAGGCAAAGGGATGAGGCTCCAACACAGACGGCAGGGTGGATGAAACTTGAAGACATCAGGCTCAGTGAGAGAAGCCAGGCATGAAACGCCACATAGCGCATGACTTCATTTATCTAAAATGCCTAGAACAGGCATAGATTTCACAGAGACAGAAACTAGAACTTTGAGTGGCAGGTACTGGGAAGGTGGAATGGGAATTGGTGTTTCTCTACTATTTTTCTTTCCCTTTGTTTGAGGCGCAGTCTCGCTCTGTCACCCAGACTGGAGTACAGTGGCTCCATCTTGTCTCACTGCGGCCGTTGTCTCCCAGGGGTTCAGACAATTCTCTGCCTCAGCCTCCCGAGTAGCTTGGAATTACAGGTGCGTCCAACCACGCTCAGCTGATTTTTGCATTTTAGTAGAGATGGGGTTTCACCCTGTTCGTCAGAATGGTCTTGATCTCTCAACCTCCTGATCTGCCCACCTCGGCCTCCCAATGTGCTGGGGTTTCAGGCATGAGCCTCCTTGCCCGGCCTGGAAATTGGTGCTTAATGTGGACAGTTTCTGTTTGGGAAGATGGAAACATTCTGGAGGCGGATGGTGATGATGCTTGCATAATTATTTGAATGTACTTATTACCAGTGAATCTGACTCTTTAAAATGGCTGAAATGATAGGCGTCATATAATGTGTGTTCTACCACAATGTTAGAAAATTATATTGCTGTTGACAGGAAAGGAAGCTTTCTTTTTTGGAAAAGGATAGCATTTAGCTGGCAACAATGAACACTGCCCAACATTCAATCCACACCCACACACACACCCACACACACCGACACCCACACATACACACACACACACACACACACACACACACACACACACATATATATACACATATAAAGATGGAGTCTCACTCTGTTGATAAGGCTGGAGTACAATGGCAGGATCTCAGCTCACTGCAACCTCTGCTTCCCCGCTTCAAGCAATTCTTCTGCCTCAGCCTGCAAAGTAGCTGGGATTACCGGCACCCGCTATTATGGCCGTAATGGTAATTTTGGTATTTTTAGTCCAGATGGGGTTTCACCGTGTTGGTCAGCCTGGTCTCAAACTCCTGACCTCAGGTGTGCCCTGAGACCTGCACTGCTCACCTGACATCTTTTCTATTCCATCTCTGAGGGCCTAACTCCCTTGGGTGGTACTGCCATGGATCGAGCCACAGGCCCTGGCTTATGATCTGGGCTAACTGGGGAAATGGTTTGGGACAGGTCAGGCC
The DNA here is from genome assembly GCF_001604975.1 of Cebus imitator. NCBI lineage: Eukaryota > Metazoa > Chordata > Mammalia > Primates > Cebidae > Cebus > Cebus imitator. The sequence goes on from NW_016108252.1 coordinate 12,423, forward strand.
ATTCTTCAAAGCCAATTCTCCAGAAGCCTGGGAATAAACAGCTAGGTCCTCTCCCAGGATCCCGACACTGGCTCCACCTCAGCAATCCTGCCTGACCCTGGGCAGTCATGGTGAACCAACCAGCTGAAGAGGCTCAGGTAGGTGGCATTCTGACTACAGCTAAAGGTTTTACATTCATGATCCCAGAACCATGGGACTGCAGTGGAATGTGAAACCCTGTATCCTGGAGAAAGAGAAGTCAGGAAGGTCCAAGCCAGGCATATCCTTCCACATACCACCTCCTATACCATGCCGGGAGGCACTCCTTACTGAAAATGTAACAGGATAATCCTTAATGATCACTTCCCCGTGGAAGTAATGGTTGGAAAGGAAAAGAAAACCTTCTTCCAGTGGCTCATTACTGGAGATGTCTGAGTTTCTCAGCCTGCGTGGCTGAGGAGAAAGAGGACAGACTCAAAGGGACGAATTATCAGGTTGGACTGTGGTGGCCTGCTAGCCAGGATTGCACATATATTTCCCCTTCCCAGCTGTCCCCTGAGCTATGCTGGGGCCTCAGGGGAACCCCACCCTGAACCACACACATGAGCCCTGATGAAGACCCAATCCCCATTGCCTGACCTGCAAATCCATCACGTAGCTAAGCAAGACTTTATTATGCTTTCTGATGCAGGCTGACATCAGAAAGGTGTCGTGTGAGGCACAATCTGCCTTGGGTTAAGGAGCTTCCATATGATCGGCTGGGCATGCCACGAAACACCCTGTGACTTTGCAAGGGCACGAAGAGTGTAGGACAGGGCTATGCCCAGACCTCGGACCTGGAACCCTTTCTTGGTGGTCTTCTCTCACTGTCCCGGAGTTGGGACACTGACGTGGCTGTGGCAGTCTTAGGGGCACATGGAACATGACTGGAAAGCATCTACTAACCAGCAGCCAGGCACAGAAAAAGTGAGGAGCTGGTTGGGGCAGGGTGACGTGGTGTGAGGCAGCTGCTTCCTAAGGTTCCTGAGCTGCACAGGTGGTGCTGCTGTCCAGGTGTGCAGTGTCCTCTTCTCCTGGCCTCTCTGAGGAGTGCAACAGAGGTCACACCTGTTCAGGGCCTACACCCCTGTAGGTGCAGCCCCAACAGAGGGAATAAAATGTGTCTGGGGTTCCAGTGCCTGGGTTGCAGAGTATAGCAGCAATGCTTGAACCCAGGAGGCCAAGGTTGCTGTGAGCTGAGATTGTGCCGCTGTGCTTCAGCCTGGTGACAGAGTGAGACTCACTCTCAACAAGATTAAAAAAAAAAAAAGATTCACCTACATGGAGAATCTCCACGCATCCTCTCCTTCCCTTCATAGCTCTTATCATAATGCATCTCACCTGTGACTTCACAATTTAGGGATAAAACATCTTAGAAGCCCTCCAGTGTCATGGTGGAGAATTCAGATCTGTGTCCAGACCTTGGGATCTGAGAGAGAAGTCACGTTCCTTCTTGGAGCTTGTCACTAGGACTCAGGGCCACCTGCTGCCTCCTCTCAGCCCCTCCTGGGAAAGCCTGTGCACCACAGTTTTTTTTGTTGTTGTTGTTTGTTTTTTATTGTTATTGAGACCGACTCCCAGTCTCTTACCCAGGCTGGAGTGCAGTGGCGCAATCTCAGCTCACTGCAACCTCAGCCTCCCAGGTTCAAATGATTCTCCTGCCTCAGCCTCCCAAGTAGCTAAGACTACAGGTGCCCGCCACCATACTTGGGTAATTTTTTGTATTTTTACTAGAGGTAGGGTTTCATCATGTTGGCCAGGCTGGTCACGAACTCCTGACCTCAGGTGATCTGCCTTCCTCAGCCTCCCAAAATGCTGGGATCACAGGTGTGAGCCACTCCACTCGGCACTTGAGGTTATTTCTATTTTCATTTTATTCTTAATAATTTTTCAGATTTCGTCTTGCTCTATTGCCCAGGCTGGAGTGCAGTAGTGCCATCTTGGCTCACTGCAGCCTCCACCTCCCAGGTTCAAATGAGTCTCCTGCCTCAGTCTCCCGAGTATGTGGGATTACAGGCACGTGCCACCAGGACTGGCAAACTTCCATATTCTTAGTAGAGAAGGGTTTCACCATGTTGGCCAGGCTGGCCTTGCACTCCTGACCTCAGATGATCTGCACGCCTCAGTCTCCCAAATTGCTGGGATTACAGGCATGAGCCACGGTTCCTGGCCCCTGAGGTTATTTATATTATTATTTATATTTTTATTTATATTATTTATATTGATTTATATTATTTATTTATATTTTATTTATATTATTATAATTATTTTGAGATGGAATCTCACTGTTTGCCCAGTCTGGAGTGCAATGGCACAATCTTGGCTCACTGCAGCCTCCTCCACCCAGGTTCAAATGATGCTCCTGCCTCAGCCTCCCGAGTAGCTGGGATTACAGGCCTTTGTCACCACACCCGGCTATTTTTTGTCTTTTTACGAGAGACAGCTTTCACCCCGTTGGCCAGGCTGGTCTTGAACACCTGACCTCAAGTGATCCACCCGCCTCAGCCTCCTAAAGTACAAGGATGACAGGCGTGAACCATGGCACGTGGCCCTCCCCTCGCCAGGGTTATTTTTAAAAAGCCTCAAGGCTGGATCCCAGGGAGTGCTTCTCCAAAGCACCAACATTCTGGACACCCATCTACGTAGGACAACCTAGCAAAGGACCCACGTTTCAGCGCTTTGATCCTGGGAAAGTTTGCACACCTCTCCACCTTGAAGCAAAGTCCCTGCGTTATTGTTACAGATCCTGTGCCTTTCTTGCCATCAGACCTGTCTCTCATGGCCTGGCACAGCTTCGTCTCATATATGGACTATTCGGTCTAGAGATGGGACAGAATGCTCAAATTCACTGTCAGACCGTCTAGACCACCTGCTCCCTGTGAGGGCCTGCGGGGTTTACAAACAGGTCACTGATTTCAAGTAAAACCACCAGGATACCTGGGAGTGTTGGAGGCTGGCAGGTTTGTGGTTGATTACCTCATTCGTCTTGCCTGGGAAGAAAGGCATCTCGTCTTGAAAGGAAACGGTCCGAAGAACCCATCTCTACTGCTGTGTTTCAACGAAAGCAAAGTTGATAGTCACTGCTTTGCATACAAGAGAGAAAAGGTGCTGGGTGCTAGGATATGGGGTGAAGAGGCATTTCTGTATGGCCAGAAAATTACCAGAGCCGGGCTGGTGGCTCACGCCTGTAACCCCAGCACTTTGGGAGGCCGAGGCAGGCAGATCTTGGGGTCAGGAGTTCGAGGCCAACCTGGTAAAACCCTATCTGTACTAAAAATACAAAATTAGCTGGGCGTGGTGGTGCGTGCCTGTCCTGCCAGCTACTCAGGAGGCTGAGGCAGGAGAATCGTTCGAACCTGGGTGCAGAGATTGTAGTGAGCTGAGATCACACCACTGCACTCCAGCCTGCACCACAGAGTGGGACTGCATTTCAAAAAAAATAAAATTAGCCAGGCTTGATGCCTCAATGCCAGATGCTCAGGAAGCTGAGGCAGGAGAATTGTTTCAACCAGGGAGGTGGAGGTTGCAGTGAACCAAGATTGCACCATTGCACTCCAGCCTGAAAAACGAAAGAAATTAGCTGGGTGTGGTGACTCACACCTGTAATCCCACCTGCTTGGGAGGCTGAGGTAGGAGGATCACTCGAACCCGGGAGGTGGAGGTGGAGGTTACAGTGAGCCGAGATTGTACCGTTGCACTCCAGCCTGGGCAAAAAGAAGCAGACTCCATCTCAAAACAAACAAACAAATCACAGAGGCTCCAAATACCACAGGTTCTGACACAGAACCGTGTTTCAGAAACAGAGGGATGGAAGTGTGAGACTCCCACCCATCTCTCCCAAACCTCATTCTCTGCCTGGCCTCACACACACGTCGGAAACACCCACAGTGAGACACCTGGCTGCCAGATTCGTGAGACAAATGTTTTTGTAAAGGCCAATCCTGCATTTTAAGACATATTTTGATGGTGACCCTGAGTGTGTGTGTGTGCGTGTACGTGTGTGTGTGTGTGATATCAAGTAAGGGTGCCTCTTGATTTGCTAGTGTGTCCCAAATAAATCAGCCTCTGCTTCAGTCTTTTTGCGTGCCTAAGTCCGTCTGTGAACCTTTGTACAATTTTGTGTGGGCTGCATGTAACCAGGCCACACCGTCATGTGTCTGATCCTGGGTCACTCTGAGCCTGATCTCCCAGCTGTCTGATCCCTGATCGCTATGAGCCAGACCTCCCAGCTGTCTGATCGCTGGTGTCTATGAGCCTGATCTCTGAGCTGTCTGATCCCAGGTCA
>NW_016108252.1:17242-26203 GCF_001604975.1 Cebus imitator
GAGCTGTCTGATCCCAGGTCACTATGAGCCTGATCTCTGAGCTGTCTGATCCCTGGTGACCATGAGCCTGAAATCTCACCTTTCTGATCCCTGGTCACTATGAGCCTGCTCCCTGAGCTCTTTGGTCCCTGTGTGCTATGAGCCTGATGTCCCTGCTGTCTGATACCTGGTGGCTATGAGCCTGAAATCTCACCTATCTGATCCCTGGTCACTAGGAGCCTGATCTCTGAGCTCTTTGGTCCCTGTGGGCTATGAGCCTGATCTCCCACCTGTCTGATCCCAGGTCACTATGAGCCTGATCTCAGAGCTCCTGATCTCTGGTCACTACAAACCTGATCTCTGAGCTGTCTGATCCCAGGTCACTATGAGGCTGATCTCTGAGCTGTCTGATCCCTGGTGACCATGAGCCTGAAATCTCACCTTTCTGATCCCTAGTCACTATGAGCCTGATCTCTGAGTTCTTTGGTCCCTGTGCGCTATGAGCCTGATCTCCCTGCTGTCTGATGCCTGGTAGCTATGAGCCTGATCTCTGAGCTGTCTGGTCCCTGGGGGCTATGAACCTGATCTCCCAGTTGTCTGATCCCTGGTTGCTATGAGTCTGATCTCCCAGCTGTCTGATCCCTGATGGCTATGAGCCTGATCTCCCAGATGTCTGATCCCTGGTCACTATGAGCCTGATCTCTCAGCTGTCTGACCCCTGGTCGCTATGAGCATGATCTCGCAGTTTTCCGATCCCCAGTCACTATGCTGGGTGTGTGGCTAAACATTGGGATAGTTGCCATGTTCTTCTGGCGTCCTCTGGTGGAATGCATATTTTTACGTTCTTTTGTTTTGTTTTGTTTTTGAGGCCAAGTCTCACTCTGTCACCCAGACTGGAGGGAAATGGCCTGATCCCAGCTCACTGCCATCTCTGCCTGCAAACTTCAATCAATTGCCCTGAGCGTCCTGAGTAGCTGGGATTACAGGAGTGCACCCTCATTCTCAGCTTATTTGTATTTTATTTTATTTTATTTTATTTTATTTTATTTTATTTATTTATTTTTAGTAGAGACGGAGCTTCACCATTTTGAGCCGGCTGGTCTCAAACTTCTGACTTCAGGCGATCCACCCAACTCGACCTGCCAAAGTGCTGAGATTGCAAGCGTGATCCACCACACTCAGGTATGTTTTGTTTATTTATTTTTTATTGATTTATTTTATTTTTTCTGCACTTTGAGTAGAGACAATGTTTCCCCATGTTGGCCAGGCTGGTCTCGAACTGCCAACCTTAGTTGATACACCCTCCTCAGCCTCCCCAGGAGGCAGGATTACAGGTGAGAGCCACTGATCCCAGGCTCAACTGATGTTGCATTGAAGTTGCGGCTCAGGGACTGTTTATTTCCTGGGTTCATGGGTGAGATTTGTGTCCTCGACATCTTTAAAGACAGAGACGGGCTTACTGGGAGTCCCTAGGATGGTGCAGTGGAATAGATGGTATCCCCCTAAAAAGATGACATTCACATCCTGACTACTGGTACTTTAGACTGAGGGATTCTGTGGAAAAAGAACCTTTACAGATGTCACCAAGGTAAAGATCTCACAATGATGTCATCCTGAGTTATCTCAGTGGGTCTTAAATCCAATGAGAGGTGTGCTTCTAACAGCCAGAAGAGGACACACAGACACAGAGAAGGAGGTCGCATGGAGACAGAGGCAGAGACTGGAGTGATTCGGCCGCAAGTCCAGGACACCTGGAGCCCCCCGCCGGGCGCTGTGGAAGGCATAAAGCAGTCTCCCCTAGAGGCTCCAGAAGGAAGCAAACCCAATTGCAATGGATTGAATGCTGATCCCTGAAAGGTAAGTTTATGTCCTCACCCCTAGACGTGTGAATAGAATCTTAGATGTAATGAAGTTGAGGATCTTGAGATGAGATCACCCTGGATTAGGTGAGGTCTACATGCAATGAAAGGTGTCCTTCTAAGAGACACAAGAGGAGACACAGACACAGAGGAGAAGGCCATGTGGAGAGGGAGGCAGAGACTGGAGTGATGTGGCCACAAGCCCAGCGATGCTGGGCCCCTGGGAACCAGAGAGGGAGGAAGTATCCTCCCCTAGAGCCTCCAGAGGGAACTTGATACAACTGGAGTGCACTCAACTGTGGTCCCCCAGAAAGTTATATTCAAATCCAGATGCCCCAAACCTGAGAACAGGACCTTGTTTGGAAATAAATATCTTTGCACATGTAATTAGTTAAGCATCTTCAGAGGAGATCATACTGGAGTACGGTTGTTCTTAAATGCAAGGACAGGTGTTTTTCTAAGAGACAGGAGACCAGACACAGAGACAGAGAAGGCCACGTGGATACGGAGGCAGAGACTGGAGTGATGCGGCCACAGGGATGCAGTATACAAGAGCAGCTGGAAAGGCAGGAAGGACCCTCCCCTAGAGCCTCCAGACATACAACAGCCCCAAGTCACCTGAATTTCAGACTTCTAGTCTTAAGAACTTGAGAGGATAAACACATATTTTGTCAGCCACTCAGATTCTGGCTTATTATGGTTATGACTGATTATGATTATGATTATTAGGGCAGCTACAGGAAGGCCATAGCAGGGAGAAACCCAATAGAAATGACATGCTGTCACGATTAGGAAAGCTCCAAAACAAGCTTGCAGTGATGTTTCGGAAAGGCAGGTGGCCAGTGCTAATTAGTCTTTGGCTGCAAAAACAAACACATTCCTCCAGTGATCTTTTTCCAGCCTGGAGTTAATTTACCCACAGGTACCGCAGCCAGGGGATGTTAAAGGTGGAATGCGCAGTGAGCCAGGAGAAAGAATTTCCTGCCTCCATCACCTCTGTGACCCCAATTCTCGGAGGTTAGGAACGCATCTGTACACCCCTATTCACCTTGGGGAGTGAGTGGTTGGAGCTTACCAGACTTTCTCGTGGAATCTTAGGGGGAGGTAGTTTTACTTTTTTTCTTTCTTTTTAAAAAATTGGACCTTAAGTTCTGGGGTAACTGAGCAGATCATGCAGGATTGCTACATAGGTACACACATGCCACGGTGGTGGTTTGCTGCATCCATCGCCGCGTCATCCACATTAGGTATTTCTCCTAATGGTATCCCTCCCTGATACCGCCACCCCGTTATTCCTCCCCTAACACCCCATCCCTCAACAGGCCCTGGTGTGCGATGTTCCCCTCCCTGTGTTTGTGTGTTTCTAGGTCCTTGAGGAATTGCCACACAATCTTCCATAATGGTTGAACTGATTTACACTCCCACCAACAGGGTGGAAGCATTCCTTTTGCTCCACATCCTCTCCAGCATCTGCTGTCTCCTGGTTTTTTAATGACCGCCATTCTAGTTGGCGTGAGGTGGACTCTCAGTGAGGTTTTGATTTGCATTTCTCTAATGACCAGGGATGAGGAGCCTTTCTTCGTATGTTTGTTGGCCGCATAACTGTTCTTTTGAAAAGTGTCTGTTCATAACCCTTGCCCACTTTTTGATGGGGTAATTTTTCTCCCCCTGCAGAATTATTGCCAGCAGATGGTTTGGAGTCCTGGTCATTCATAATCATCTCAATAATGGCCCCAAAGATGTCCACACCCTAACCCCCATGTGGTAGACAGAATCATGGCCTCAAGGAGGTCCCAGGTAACAGGGTCAGAGTACTGGAAATTGCATGACTTTGTAATATTATATCCTCTTGGGTAACCTGAGGTGTTGTAGACACAGGCTTCCTTCCACCCACGCTTGGAATAAACAGCTTCCATCCCTCTTCTTTGTGTGGCCCCCAAGCCAGCTTCTCAGCCCAGGCCCTCAGTGATGGATCTCCTCTGATGACACAAATTGTTTGGTGCCTGCAAGAATTTCCTCTCTTGCCAGAGCCTGTGGCTCACCAGCGCACCCACCCACATGGGCACAGAGATGGGGCATTGCAGGAGATGAGGCCATTTGGAATGTTTGCTAAGAAAATGTCCCCCTTATATAGTGTGGTTGGCTTAATAGACTTGAACTNAATGATGTCATCCTGAGTTATCTCAGTGGGTCTTAAATCCAATGAGAGGTGTGCTTCTAACAGCCAGAAGAGGACACACAGACACAGAGAAGGAGATCGCATGGAGACAGAGGCAGAGACTGGAGTGACACAACCACAAGTCCAGGACACCTGGAGCCCCCAGAAGCTGGGGGAGGCATTAAGCATCCTCCCCTAGAGGCTCCAGAAGGAAGCAAACCCAATTGCAATGGATTGAATGCTGATCCCAGAAAGATAAGAGGCTGGAGTGATGCGGCCACAGGGATGCTGGAGCCACCAGCAGCTGGAGAGGCAGGAAGGACCCTCCCCTAGAGCCTCCAGACACACAACCACAGCCCTGAGTCACCTGAGTTTCAGACTTCTAGTCTTAAGAACTTGAAAGGATAAACACATATTTTTTCAGCCACTCAGATTCTGGCTTATTATGGTTATGATTGATTATGATTATGATTATTAGGGCAGCTACAGGAAGGCCATAGCAGGGAGAAAACCAATAGAAATGGCATGCTGTCATGATTAGGAAAACGCCAAAACAAACTTGCAGTGATGTTTGGGAAAGGCGGTGGCTAATTAGTCTTTGGCTGCAAAAACAAACACATTCCTCCAGAAATCTTTTTCCAGCCTGGAGTTAATTTACCCACAGGTACCACAGCCAGGGGATGTTAAACATGGAATGCGTAGTGAGCCAGGAGGAAGAATTTCCTGCCTCCATCACCTCTGTGTCCCCAATTTGTGGAGGTTAGGAACGCATCTGTATACCCTGATTCACCTTGGGGAGTGAGTGGTTTGGAGCTTACCAGACTTTCTCCTGGAATGTTACAGGAAGGTGGTTTTACTTTTTTTCTTTCTTTCTTTTAAAAATTATACCTTAAGTTCTGGGGTACCTGAGCAGATCATGCAGGATTGCTACATAGGTACACACATGCCACGGTGGTGGTTTGCTGCATCCATCGCCACGTCATGCACATTAGGTATTGCTCCTAATGGTATCCCTCCCTGATTCTGCCATACCCTGTTATCCCTTCCCTAGCACCCCATCCCTCAACAGGCCCTGGTGTGCGATGTTCCCCTCCCTGTGTTTGTGTGTTTCTAGATCCTTGAGGAATCGCCACACGGTCTTCCACAATGGTTGAACTGATTTACACTCCCACCAACAGGGTAAAAGCATTCCTTTTGCTCCGCATCCTCTCCAGCATCTGCTGTCTCCCGATTTTTTAATGACCGCCATTCTAGCTGGTGTAAGGTGGACTCTCAGTGTGGTTTTGATTTGTATTTCTCTAATGACCAGGGATGAGGAGCCTTTCTTCGTATGTTTGTCGGCCACATACCTGTCTTCTTTTGAAAAGTTTCTGTTCATAAACCTTGCCCACTTTTTGATGGGGTAGTTTTTCTCCCCTTGCAGAATTATTGCCGGCAGATGGGTGGGAGTCCTGGTCATTCATAACCATCTCAGTAATGGCCCCAAAGATGTCCACACCCTAACCCCCATGTGGTAGACAGAATGATGGCCTCAAGGAGGTCCCAGGTAACAAGGTTAGAACACAGGAAATTACATGACTTTGTAATATTATATCCTCTTGGGTAACCTGAGGTGTTGTAGACACAGGCTTGCTTCCACCCACGCTTGGAATAAACAGCTTCCATCCCTCTTCTTCGTGTGGCCCCCAAGCTGGCTTCTCAGCCCAAGCGCTCAGTGATGGATCTTCTCTGATGACACAAATTGTTTGGTGCCTGCAAGAATTTCCTCTCCTGCCAGAGCCTGTGGCTCATCAGGGCACCCACTCACATGGGCTCAGAGATGGGGCATTGCAGGAGATGAGGCCATTTGGAATGTTTGCTAAGAAAATGTCCCCCTTATATAGTGTGGTTGGCTTAATAGACTTGAACTTCACTTTTTATTTACTTCTTTTCATACGCAGAGTGATGTATGTGGTTTCACATTCAGATGTCTGACTGTTGTTGCAATTTAGAGTTGGGGCTCGGCTGGTGTTGTGCTGACTGCTGTTGTAATTCAGAGAGGCAGGGCGGCCGGTGTGACTGACGCTCTAACCCAAAACACATTTTATTTATACTGGGGCTCAGAGCCTGGAGCGTGTTGATTCTGCCAGGGTATGCAAAATAACAAAATGAAATCAAGTGCAGAGCTGCAATCACAGCCTGGGATGCTGAAGCTCATTTTGGCATCCAAGTAAGTAAGGGTCCAGGATAATCCAAAAATCAGAGACTGAGACCTTTTGACAACTGAGGGGTGCGGCGAGCGGCCCTGATTTTTATTTCTGTGCCTTCGCTAGAGACTTTGTAGAGGAATCTCAATTTGGCAAAGGCCAGAAGAGAAAGTGTGGAAACCATTTGATATTCAACCTATCTGGCCAGGATGCCTGGAGGGTGATGCAATGCTCCCAAATCTCAGTGGGGTTTCCTGGGTAAAGGAGCAGTTTGGGAGACTTCCACTGCTTTGTCTGTTTGTTTGTTTTTGAGGTGGAGTTTCACTGGGTTGCCCAGGCTGGAGTGCAGTGGCTTGACCTCGGCTCACTGCCACCTCCACCTCCCGCGTTGTAGTCATTATCCTGTCTCAGCCTCCTGAGTAGCTGGATTACAGGCACCTGCCACCACACCTGGCTAATGTTTTTGTTGTTCATAGAGTCAGGGTTTCACCACGTTGGTCAGGCTGGTCTCGAACTCCCAACCTCAGGTGATCCGCCCACCTCTGCCTCCCAAAGTGCCTGGATGACAGGCGTGAGTCACCGCGCCCCAAAGAGACTGGGAAAGTTTTGACAAAAACGTCACTTTTCCAGAGAGGTGACACCAAATGAGTGTTGACAAATTCTTTCAGGGTGAAATGGAAGGTGGGTGAAATTTCACAGTGAAATTCCCGTCACCAGGAAATAAGCCAGTCTGACATTTGGCTTGTCTTCCATAGGACTGAGCTCCAAGCCAGTGTGGCTTGGTGTTTTCCTGGCCTGGCACAGCCTTGAGTTTGTTCTTCCAAAATCGACCCTTCTCACTGAGTTTGAGGCAGATCCTGTCTCTCTTCAAACGCCATACCAGGCCGGGCATGGCTGCTCATGCCTGCGATCAAAGCACTTCAAGAGGCTGAGGCAGGAGGATTGCTTGGGACATCAAGTCCAAGACCATCCTGGGCAACACAGTGAGACCCTGTCTCTACAAAAAAATGAAAACCTGGCCGGGCACAGTGGCTCAGGCATGCAATCCCCATACTTTGAGAGGCCAATGTGGACAGATCACCAGAGGTCGGGAGTTGGAGGCCAGCCTGGACAACGTGGTAAATCCCAGTCTCTACTAAAAAAAAAAATACAAATGTTGGCCCGGCATGGTGGTGTGTGCCTGTATCTCAGCTGCTCCTGAGGGAAAGGCAGGAGTGTCGCCTGAATGCAGGGCTTAGAGGTTGCACTGAACCAAGATCGTACCACTGCACTCCAGCCTGGGAGACAGAGTCAGATTCAGAATGAAAAGAAAAACAATTGTTTTTAACTTTTCCAAAGTTGGTAATATTTCCACCATGGGTATGGGGAGAAATTATTCTGTTGTAATACAATATCTGCCTGTGAATTTAGGAGTCAATGAGAAACTTATTTCCTAATTTCACTTCTATCCAAATCTGCAGTGTTTGCATGCATATGTTTGTTGTCTGCTAGTGCTTCAATCAAGGTGTGCTACATCTCCATTACAAAGCATGCCTTGTGTTTTAGGTGCCTGTATGTGCTTACATTCACCCTGACTCCTTTTAAACTTTGGATGGAGTTGCCTGAGAGACAGAGGCTGGCATTCTGTCTCTGTCAGACCGAGGATGATGGAATCAGAACCAACTGTGCTAAATCCATGAATCTTCCTTTTTCAAAATAAACCCACCTGGCCCCCTGCTGTGCCTCTGAGTTCTCTGCAGAGGGAGCTTGTTCATTCCAGCTCTTTCTGCTTTGCTGGACCTCAGGTTCCTGCAGACCAGTGTTAACCTCTTCTGGAGGGTCTTTTCCAAACCTTTGCTCTGCTCTGTTTTATTCACTGTGAGTCATTTCTGTGTTGGCACACGGGGGAGGATCAAGCAAACTTCCCTGGTCTAACACTCAGGAACTGCAGGGATTTTGAGATGGAGTCTCCCTCTTGTCACCCAGACTGGAGTACAGTGGCCTGATCTCAGCTCACTGCCACCTGCCCCTATGCCTGTAAACCTATGCCATGATCATTGACCCATTTTAAGTAAAATAAAAGTTGTTAAAAACACATGTAAAACGTCTTTGTTCCTGAGATGGAGTTGCCTGAAATGCTGGCTTCTTTTTACATATGCCTCACGCTGTGGGAACAAAACTACAAAACCAGGTCCCATTTTAGAATTCACTCATGAAAACACAAGGGAATAAAGTTCAAACAGAGTTGCATTTTTAAAGTTTTTGAACAAATTCAATGGTTATTACTTTTGGAGACAGAGTTTTGCTCTTGTTGCCCAGGCTGGAATTCAGTGGCACAATCTCAGCTCTTGGCAACCTCCGTCTCCCAGGCTCAAGCGACTCTCCTGCCTCAGCTTCCTGAGTAGCTGGAATTACAGGCACCCACCACCACGCCTGCCTAATTTGTGTATTTATTAGTAGAGATGGATTTTACCATGGTGGCCAACCTGCTCTCGAACCCCTGACTCGACCTTCTACAATACTGGGCTTACAGGCATGAGCCACCATGCCTGGCAAAGCTTTTCTAACTGGATAGCTTGAGAGCCTCCCTTCCTCTTGTTTTTATAAAGCGTTGTCCTCAGGGTCACATTCTGAAAGAGCCTGCCAGTTCCTGTACTATTCTTTTGGATTTTGGCAAAATACATATAATGTCACATGCACCAATTTAACTGTTTCTCATCTTGAAAATAGTTTCCTGGGCCGTGTGCAGTGGCTCATCCCTGTATTCCCAACACTTTGGGAGGCCGAGGTGGGTGGATCA
>NW_016108252.1:27189-28611 GCF_001604975.1 Cebus imitator
CCCCTTGCCCCTAACAGGCTGCTCTCCCACCCCTATCCACCAGCCCCCTGCTATCCCTCCCCTACCTCCTAACTTCCTGCTATCCTTCCCGTAGCCCCAAATCCCCTGCTATTCCTCCCCTAGCCCCAAACTCCCTGCTATCCCTCCCCTAGTCCCCAAAACCTTCTATCCCTCCCCTAGCCCCTAACTTTCTGCTAGCCCTTCTCTAGCCCCAATCCCTCTGCTATTCCTCCCCTAGGCCCCCACCCCCTGCTATCCCTCCCCTAGCCCCAAACCCTCTCCTATTCCTCCCCTAGGCCCTGACACCCTGCTGTCTCTCCCCTAGCCTCAAATCCCCTGCTATCCCTCCCCTAGCATCCACTCCATGCTATACCTCCTCTAGTCCCTAACCGAATGCTATCCCTCCCCTAGCCCCTGCATGCCTGTTATCACTCCCCTATCCTGTAACCCCCGCTCATCTTCCCATAGCTCCCCACACACTGCTATTCCTCCCCTAGCCCCAACGCACTGCTATCCCTCCCCTAGACTCCACCCCTCCTATCCTTCCCCTAACTTCCACCCCCTGCCATTCCTCCCGTAGCCCCATACCACATGCTAATCCTCCCCAATACACACCCCTGCTTTCCCTCCCTTAGCCCCCACACCCACCAGTGTGTGATGCTCCCCTCCCTGTGTCATGTGTCCTCATTGTTCAACACCCACTTGTGAGTGAGAATATAAGGTGTTTTTCTGTTCTTGTGTCAGTTTGAACCCCATCCAAAAGTACTTTGTATTTTAGTGCTTACTGGGACTTCATCTGATTTACACAATCGCCAGGGATATTTTCACATTGATGTGGGAATAATAAGGCTCTTTCTTGATTTTGTTTCCTCAGAAACAACTCAGAAGCCCTGGCCCTGGCCCTGGTCCAAGTGGGGCTTATCGATCTCCAGGATCCTGCCCAAGCTCCAACTGTCAGCATTGAGCATGCCATACTCTACCTACATCCCATGGGACCTCTACAACCTGGCTTGATCTTCATGAAGCAGCCTGTATATTTTCAACACCGGCTGCTTCCTTCATGCCTGGAGGAAAGTCAGAAACCAGATATGACTGTTGGCTACCCAGCTGGTCCTTATGAGGGGTAAGTAATGCAGAAGATACTTGGATGGAAGAGAAGCATGTTTGGAATGATAATAGTAACCTTTCATGAATAATACAAGATTTTTCTTTCCCTTCCAATCACCATACTTCTCCCTCTAATTTAGGCTAAAGTTGAAAACAAACCACACTAACACCTCTTCTCTGTTTTCCATCGGGAAGTCCTAAAATTCTGCAAAAAAGGCACCACAACATCCTACACGTCAGCACCTGTGCCCACTTTTGGCCCAAGCTGAACAAATTCACTTTCCATGTGGAGGCCAAAAAGCTGCGAGGGAGCCT
>NW_016108252.1:29124-31891 GCF_001604975.1 Cebus imitator
GACATGAGATAGATTACTGTATGATAAAGATCATATAACATTATTATTATAGTCATCTTAATTGCTTACTCTGATATTAAATAAGTAGAATGAATTTGTCAAGTTCTCATGGCAAAACATGAATGGGACTGTTAATGTCATGACTAAAACACCAAAAGCAATGGCAACAGAAGCCAAAATAGACAAGTGGGATGTAATTAAACTTAACAGTATCTGCACAGCAAAAGAGACAATAATTAGAGGTAACCCGCAACCAACAGAATGGGAAACACTTTTTGCAATCTACCCATCTGACATGGGCTAACCACCAGAATGTACAAAGAACTACAGCAGAGTTGCAAGGAAAGAACAAACCCATTCAAGAGTGGACAAAGGTATGAACGGACACCTTTTCAAAAGCTTTTCATATATTTGAGGCCAACAAATATATGAAAAAATACTCAACAGCAGTGGTCATGAGAGACATGCAAATCAAAACCACTTTGAGATACCACCTCGCACAAGCTAGAATAAGGTTCAGTAAAGCAATCAGGAGACCACAGACGCTGGAATGGATGTGCAGAAATAGGAACGTTTTTACACTGTTGGTCAGAGTGTAAATTAGTTCAACCATTATGGAAGACAGCATGGCGATTCCTCAAGGATCTAGAAATAGAAATTCCATTTGATCCAACAATCCCAATACTGGGTATATACCCAAAGGATCATTAATTTTTCCATTATAAAGACACGTGCACATGTATGTTCACTGCGGCACTGTTTGCAATAGTGCCGCAAACGACCTGGAACCAACCCAATTGCCCATCAGTGATACACGGGACAGGGAAAATGTGGTACATATACACCATGGCATACTATGCAGCCATAAAAAATGGTGACTTCGTGTCCTTTGTAGGAACAGGGATGAATCTGGAAACCATCATTCTCAGTAAACTGACACAAGAACAGAAAACCAAACACTGCATGTTCTCACTCATAGGTGGGTGTCGAAGAGTGAAAATACCTGTGAACAGGGAGGGGAGCATCACATGCTGGGATCTGTTGGTGGGTGGGGAGCAAGGGGGGCGTTGAGGTTGAGGAGGGATAATACTGGGAGAAATGCCTGATGTAGATGACGGTGGAATGGAGACAGCAAACCACCACGTCGTTGCATGTGCACCTATGCAACAATCCTGCAAGATCTGCACATGTACCCCAGAACTTAAAGTACAATCTAAATACATGAATGGGACTAACATTAAGACACACTCTCCTAACACAAAGTCATTTCTTTCTTACCACACAATACCTTACATTCGTAACAGAATTATATTAAATTTAGTATACATTAAGTTAAAGACAGTATGATGTTTAGAACGGAATTGTAGTTGGTAAATAACGTGTTTTCGGTGCCAGTAGGCTAGACTGTATTACACTGGGATTATCATTTTCCTCCTTCCCTGAGCTGTTACAAAACCTGTCACAATATTAGCAATATCTGTTTCATATTCCCGTGCTTCCCTTATTTCCTTGGAAACTGAGAGATCTCTTCTGGTTTCATGCATTACATTTTCTCTTAATCACCAAAGGAGGTATTTTATAGTTATCTCCTATTGCCATAGCTACAGTGTATAATACATTTAAAAAACAAAGGAGGCCGTAATTCTTTGTTGACATCCTCAAAGTCTAATTCAGAAACAACTACCCTGACTTTCATGCTTCTAATTTCATCTGTATTTCCTTACTTCTTCTGTAGACAGGTTATCTTCACTGCCTCTATATTATTATTAACCAGCATTGTGTCAACTCAGGTTTCTGAAGAACTGCAAACTATACCTGTCTATCTATCTATCTATCTATCTATCTATCTATCTATCTATCTGTATGTCTATTTTTTTTTAGCTCTTTCCTGAAACTCAAACTTGAATTTTCTATTTTAACCATTGTTTTGATATGTCACTAAGATTATAAGCTTATTAAGATAAGCTCCCTACAATTTAGAGACAGGTGCCTTATCTCAAAAATATTCACTACTTGTATAATTTCTTCATATCAAATTATTTTTTGTTGCCTATCTACTTCAACAACTTCTAAGTAGCTAAGATAGTATCTTTATAAAGGTTGCAATGGGGGAGAATGCTGTAATGACTTACAACATTTTACCTAAACAAATTAAAGCTAGGATACAAAAAAACTAAGATCTTGAAGACATATTAAGAGGAACTCTTTTTTTTTTTCAAGAAGAATGTGTAAACAGAAAACATGTAGAAGTTTGTGTTTGCTAGTCATGTTTCACAATGCTGACCTGGGTAGCGGAAATATTGGGGATATAAAACTTTAAAAAATTGATCTACGGATGGCAGTTCCACTCAAATTAATGGTGCTTATTTTTCCCCTCAGTTTTGGCAAATCACATTACTCTGTGATATACCATGCCTTGGCAGGCTGTGATCACCAGCAGTGGCAGTCAGATCTGCAGTGGTTCCATAATTAGGAGCTCCTGGGCTCTCACAGCTGCCCACTGTATCAGGAACACATAAGTCTGTGACTGCCTCTTCCCAAACCCTAAAATTCATTATATTGTAATTACACTGTTGAAGCTTTCTCTGTGCAAATTCATGTCCATAATGCCTGGCCATTTCACATATGCAGAAGACAGTTTTGTTTTAGGCTAAAAAGAAATGGCCTCGCCGGGGCGTTGGCTCAAGCTTGTAATGCCAGCACTTTGGGAGGCCGAGGCGGGTGGATCACGAGGTCAACAGATCGAGACCATCCTGGTCAACATGGT
>NW_016108252.1:33601-36329 GCF_001604975.1 Cebus imitator
AAAAAAAAAAAAAGTGACTGGAAAGAGAATGAAATAGAAGATAAATGTGTGATGTAAAATGTTGATGGTGATAAAATAAAGTGAATTTGTTTGTATAAGTTATAGATACAAGATTAAGTGATGACGAGACATCAAGAATAAGACAAATCATGGTCTCATCTGGATGCTTAGTGTTTAAACGTAACACATGTTCTTTAGGATAGTTATTACCACAATATGTGGTGTTTAAATATACCATAGGTTCTTTAGGATAGTTATAGTCCATTTGGCTTTCTAGGAGAGACCAAGGAGAATCCAGAAATGTTATAGATGCAAGTGATGGAAGCTTCAAGCTGTGTCCAGCTGCACCCTGGCATAGGCAATGTCACTGTTTGCTTCATTACTCGGGCCAAAGGCTCTGATGCAAATGTGGTATCCAGTTCATGTTTCTTTTCTCTTTTTACATGATAGAAACTATGTCGTTATGTAGACAAAACTTTGTCCCTTTATTAAAGGATATATGGCCTATGCCTAACTGAGGAATATACATGAATCGTGGCTCAGTAGGAGTAAATATTAAAACTCTTTAATTACAGAACAAATTCTCTGAAAAAAATTCGTTCCTAATCTCTGAGTTTTCTTACATGGGTTATTAATCTCTAGGCATACTGCAGAGCTAGTATGCTGCTCTTCAAACCAATGAGAGGTTGTATATAATTCTCTTATTTTAACAATAGTACTTTTACACTTCAGAGTTTAAAAGGAGTCCAGTGTTTTTTATTTCCCCAGTGAAATATAACGTTTCTATTTTTTAAATTGTTTTAATTATTGTTTTTTTAGAAGGAGTCTAGCTCTATCGCCCAGTCTGGACTGCAGTGGTGCCATCTCTGCTCCCTGCAAACTCCGCCTCCCAGATGCAAGTGATTGTCCTGCCTCAGCCTTCCCAGTAGCTGGTACTACAGGCACATGCCACCGCACTCAGCTAATTTTTGTATTTTTAGCAGAGATGGGGTTTCACCGTGTTAGGCGGATGGGCTCCAGCTCCTGACCTAGTGATCCACCTTCCTCGGCCTCCCAAAGTGCTGGGATTATAGGCGTGAGCCACCATGCCCAGCTGAAATATAACTTTCTAGGATTTGATCTTCAGTGCTTTCTTTCCCAGAAAGGTTTTTTTTTTAAGGTATTTGATCCGGATGAGTTTCCTAGGCACTTATCTGATGTCTCCCTTTCTTCTGAATACATCTTCATTATCCACTTATTAAATCTAAGTTTAAGACTTTGTGATAGGCATTTAAGTTCAAATTCTATGTTTGAATTTACAGGAGTCAGCGAGTCCAGAAGTGCTGCCATGTGCAGGCCAATATCTGGCTATGGCAGGTGGAGGCAAATAGGCTTCACCAGTCTCAAACCCCTAGCTGCTATGGTGAGTCCACACTTCTTATGGATCTTACCTACGTCAGCAAAAGAAGGCCACCCAGTCCACCAGGCTTTGGGTAGAAATTGCTCAGTCATCTAGTCTCCTTCAACAGCCAGACTCATTGCCACTTTCTTCAGTAGTAATTACTGCAGCCCAGAGACTTTGATAGCCTAGCCACTATAACTAGTCATGCTACAGTCTGGTCACAGTCTGATAAAACCCCAGAGCAACAAAAGCAAAAGTGCTGACTTAAGCCTCCTAAAATCTCTCTAAACCTACGTTCAATAAATATGGTTTTTCTTCATAACAACTTCTGTGTTATTACTTCCTAAACTAAAGCATGGCCTTGGATTGTTTCCATTTCATTCTTGAAAATGACTCACAGCATGTCTTTAACATGAATGTGAATACAGGATTTCACTTATCAGCAAATAACGTTTTCAAAATGATGTGACTTAAAAATGCAAAAGTGCGAAATTGTATTTCTGAACTTCACTGGTCTTTCAGATTATATTTTCATACCTACCCACGCACACAAATTTTCATATCTGTATGTTCTCCTCAGGTGGGGGAAAATAGTATCAGAGTTCCTGAAGAATTTATGAAGGAAAGGATGACAGTGCTACCCAAGGTTTAAGGTACTCACAGCACTGTATTCAGTGAATGAAAACATTGCTTTTCAAATCCTACTAAAGTAGTGAGTAAATAGATAAAATATATTATTACAATAACTCTACCATATGTGAACGTTAAGAAAATGGAGCAAGAGTTAAAATACATAAACAAACAGATGAGGCAGGGCATGGTGGCCCATGCCTTTAATCCCAGCATTTTGGGAGGCCCAGGTGGGTGGATCACTTGAGGTCAGGGGTTCAAGACCAGCCTGCCAAACTTAGTGAAACCCCATCTTGACTAAAATTACAAAAGTTAGCTGGGCATGGTGGCATGCACCCATAATCCCGGCTCCTCAGAGGGCTGAGGCAGGGGAATTGCTTGAAGCTGGGAGGGGGATGCTGCAGTGAGCTGAGATCACACCACTCCAGCCTGAGAGACAGAGGGAGACTCCATCTGAAAAAATAAAAATAAGATAAAAATATTCTGTTTCAGTGGCTCAAACCAGTAATCCCAGCACTTTGGGAGGCCGAGGCGGGTGGATCACGAGGTCAACAGATCGAGACCATCCTGGTCAACATGGTGAAACCCCGTCTCTACTAAAAATACAAAGAATTAGCTGGGCATGGTGGCACGTGCCTGTAATCCCAGCTACTCAGGAGGCTGAGGCAGGAGAATTGCCTGAACCCAGGGGGCGGAGGTTGTGGTGAGCCGAGATCG
>NW_016108252.1:37339-43052 GCF_001604975.1 Cebus imitator
TTTTATTGAAACGGTTTTTCTCTGTGAATGTGGTCCTGACTCACATACACAGGCAGTGTGCTCATACACTGTGAGCAGAAAAACGAAAAAACCTTGTACTTTTAGTTAGCACATTTCACATTTCTGATTTTCTTCACAGGACTTAGCAAAGTTTGACATAAATTGCGTAACTTTCGGGTATGTAGAATGCTGGAACCATGAATAATCATTAAACCTGTAATTGTCTCTCTCCTTCTATGACAGCATTTGAAAGATGTTTCATGTATCTCAGGTACCGTAAGTAATTTAATTGGAAGAAGTGTTGGTATTGGAGATAAATGGCGGTAGATAGCCAAAAACCTAAGCACATAGATGCGCTTAAGGTTTTGTATTAACCTGGCAAACTGACGTACTCTTGTAATCTCAACATTTTTGGAAGTGAAGGTGTAAGATTGACTTGAGATCACGAGTTGGAGACTAGACTCAGTAACGTAATGGGGGTCCTATAATCTGTTGCCATTCTGGCACCAGGGGCCGGTTTAGAGGAAGGCAGCTTTTCCACAGACAAGAAGTTGGTAAGGGGAAGAAGGCAGAGAGTGGACATGTGGCCGAACGGGGAGGAGGCAGGTTACCAAGGGGCGTGGGATAAGGCGGGGCTTCTGCTAGGAACAGCGTGATGGGGCAGTTTGGGTGGCAGCCGGGCTCAGTGGAGCGCAGTGTGGGGCAGCAGGGTGACAGGGAGGATGGTGTCATGCAGCTGTGGCACCTCATGTCATTCTCAGACGTTACATTCTCATAAGGAGATTGCCACTGAGATTTCTCGCATGCATAGGCCAGAGTATTGCTCCTAGCCTCCGCCGATCCCACTGGAGGCGGGGGTCAGAGTCTTAGAGTGGTTCACCCCTTGTTTTGCAGCCGGGTCCCTGAAAGGCCAAAGATATTTATGGCTGAAAGCCAGAATTTGTGGATATCCGATCTCGGTAGTGTATATTTCAAATCATTAAAAGATTGCACAATATTTAAAAGGTTCTCCCCCAAGAAAGCATGTAGTTTAAGTAGCTCGATTTAATCATTTGTCAAAATATCAGGTTTTGCGTGGCAGTTCACCCTTGAAAACCCATCACCTTGGTAGCCTCATGCTGCCACATCACTTGAGCCCAGGAGTTTCGACGTGGGCCAGCACTGTACAATCTGGGTCTATTTAAAGACAAGCACACACACACGTAAACACACGCCCCTGCACACACCCCTGCAGACACACACACACACACACCAGCTCCAGTAGCAGGCCACTGTAGTCCCAGCTACTTGGGAATCTGAGATGTGACAGGATCAGTTGAGGCTGGGTGGAGGAGGCTACAGGGGGCAGTGCACATTGGCAGCAGGAAACTTACCTCTTAAAAAAATTGTACTTCATAAATACATAATTTTCAAAGAAACCGATTTAAATTGGGGAATCCTATGTATTTCTGCAATGTAAAATTAGAATAGCTTCTCTTATGTAGTTTTCCTAAAGAGTTTTTCTCAGGTATGTAGTGAAATGCGCCACTAATCTATGAAGCCATTCCCCTTTTGCTCTTTATGTTACAGCTTTTTCATATAGGACGCAAGGTACATTAAAAGATGTCAGCCCCTTTAAGGGAATTTCACATCAGTTTTCAAACAGGATGTAATAAAATTTAATCTTTTCACCTTTTTATTGTTATCTAAATATAGATATATTTTTTACCATTTACAGCAAAATTATGGAAGCACATCGCCCTGGCAAGCTTTTCATTGGTGGGCTCACTAGAGAAGCCAATGAAAAGACGCTAAAAGCAGTGTTTGGGAGACATGGTCCCCTGTCAGAAGGTAACACTTAAAACCAACATATACGTATTTTCACCAAAGTTAACATATACTTACCATATGTAATTGATTACATATTTTTTTGTTTGTTTTTAAACTCCTGTTTTGAAGTTTATATTTGGTATTCAGAATATTCTCATGGCAGCAGGTGATGGGTCTGTGGTAAAGTTCCCCTGCATAGTACTGCCAATGGGATGGTTTTGTAACCGAGTCAGTTAGAAGGGGAGCGCTACTCTCTGAGCTCCAAATTCTGAGTCCTTTATTTGCCAGGGACTGAGAGTCACCTCACCCTCCAAACCTTTCAGTCCTGACAAAGGAGCTTGATTTCCCTTTATACCTTGATTTAGGTAGGGGAGGGTGAGCCTAGCTGAAGCAGAATTTTACAGAAGCAGAACAAGCAAGTTAAATAAGGCACCTGTAACCAGGGGGGCAGGAGGTTCCCAGGATGGTTGGCTGCTAACAGTATTTGCATACAGGCATCTAGGGAGGTTGCAGGGGGAACTTTCCATACACTCAATCACCGAGGAGGGTATTGACAGTAGCAGGTAGACTTGCCACGCAGCAGGTGGTTACAATGGTTACAGGTACTGGGAACAGTGTGAACTACTCTTAAGGATTCAAAGCTTTGAATGCAGTGTGACCCAGGAATGCACGTGGAGGGGACTGATGTAGGGAAGGAGAAGCTAAATGGAACATGTCAGTCTCAGGACTTAGATGGAGTCAGTTAGGCTAACACAAGCTAGGTTATTACAATACAAGCAAAAGTAAATTTGCTTTGTTGTAGGGAATGAAATGGAATAAAATAATCTGTCTATAGGGGTGACATAGTGTTAAGAATCATAGTAAGGATGTGAAGTGCAATTTGCTTGTTTTGTGATGTCACATTCAGATAGCTAGTACTATCAGAAGTCCATTATATAAATGAAAAGATTTTCATATATTTTAGTTCTGTTGTTGAAAGATCGAAGCAGGAAGTGCAGAGGCTTTGCGTTCATTACTTTTGAGAACCTTGCAGATGCTCAGCATGCCACCAGAGATTGGAATGGAAAGGTGAGATTCTCTTAATAGTGCTATTCTAACTCTATTCTTCAATTAACAGCATACCTATGTCTTTTTAGTACTAGTACACTTTGAAAATAGTATAATGGAAATGGTTTAGCTGTGCTTTTCCTTGGACATATAAATGCAAGCGCAGTTGGAAGGATATTGGAATGAACATTATGTAAATTACCTTATGGTAATCCAATTTCTATGTTTTTATTTCAATACAAGTGTAAATAGGTTTTCAAAGCTTTTGAACAGCTGTAAAACTTAGAAGGACCTCTGAAGAAAATGAGGAAAATAAGTCATTTTTATTAAATGGCTATTAATGGAATTACATCCAATTCATAGTAAAATGTCTATAGCACAGAGAAAATGTGTATAGACATCTAGGCAGGCTTACAAAAAATAAATCTTCTTTAGGTTGATATCTAGACAGACTCACAAGAAGGAACGATCCTCTCCCATTTTCTGTAATACATTCTTGAGAAATTGCATTTAAACAAAACCTTTACATTTAAGGAAGCGTTAAGTACTTGAAAATAGAAAATAATAGGAGAACATTGAAGTTGCATAATAGAACAAGTAACTGACATTTTTGCCCCATTCTTGCACCCTTCTCCTAAGAACATTTTTTTTTTCCTCCTGTAACCAGGGTGACATGCATACTTATTTACTAGGTACAAGGCATACCTCCTTGTTAATTTTCCCTGTGTGTTCCAGGACTTGCTTTGATCCACACAATGACATCTTGTTCTGCAGAGTCTGAAATTCTAGAGACTCTGTATTTGTTACAGCTTTAAAATTTTATGCAATTTTCTTTCCTACTGAATTCCTTTATGTTGCAGTCAAGATCATTCTACTAGAGATGCCCTGGAGCTTTTTTATTTTATAACATTATCCCAATCTGTTTTTAGTTCCTGCTATACTTGATGCCATCCCCAATATGTTTTTCTGGACCACTTGAGTATTATTCTTCCATGTAAATGTTGGACAAATGGCAATTTATCCTTTAAGAACAACTTAGATTTTCTATTTTTTTTCTCAATGTCTATTATAGGAATTTTGTACTCACCGTACCATATATTAATCACTAGATCATTAAGTTGTCTTTATTGCATCTTTAAATTTTTTGAGTTGATTTTCTTTCTCTTCTGTTTAGCTCACTTCCTGGTACATAGCAGACAGTGCTTTTTTATTCACCCTAATCCTCTCATATTTTAAGTTGTGGTACAAGCTGATAGTTGATTTGGTTCATGCTTTCATGCTAGGTATGGAGACACTTTTGACTTATGTATCAAAATGTTTGGCCATTGTCCCCCGTTTTTGTGCTCAAGAAGGTTTAATTTGTATAGATGTCTTTTGCAAATTGCCTTGCCTCACATATTATATTATGGAAAAATGAAAATAAATGTTATATGTAGAGAAGTGTTAAGAAGGGAAATAAAGAAGGTACTTAGAGTTTTCAGGGGGAGCTTACAGTTTAAGAAATTGTGGCTGACTTTGGAACCCTAGGAAGGAAGCAACCGTGCGCAAAACTGGGGAAACTGTTCTGTGCCAAGATATAACACAAGATGTCTCAAGTTAGGAAGAACTGCTTATATGGCTGCAACAGGTCTTGGATGGGATTTAAGATCCTTTCCCAAATAGCAAAACCATGTAATGTTTAAATAGAGCTTTTAGCAGAACTGTTTTCAAACATTACTTTGGCCTACAGAAAAGATTAAACTGTAAAACGTTATTGTGAATTCAATTAGGACTGTAAACCATTTCTGAGAAATAACATGAAGTACTATATTAAGAGTCATTTTTTAGGGATGCCTCTAGGCACGATAAGAAATGAGTAAGGCAGAAAACATGAATGAGACCAAACAGGGGTCCCATTTATTGAAACAGAACTAGAGTAGATACAGAAGTGTAAATCATATTTGGACATTTTATGTGATTAACAGCAGCAGGATCAAGAAAAAATTCATAATGAATAATGTGACTAACCACTTTGAATAACTAACCTTATGTTTTCAAATGACACATTCTTTCATGTAGCCTCGAGGTTTCATTTATTGAAACCTTTAAATATGTGATGTGAATGCAAAGACGAAACAGATTCTATATTGTAAAGAACAGATGGGCTACATTCTCCCATACAATTTGTGATGGTTTAACTTTTTTAGTGTTATTTTTAATAGTGGATGCCTTTTCAGAGAGCTTGAATAATGCAATTGGTATTCATTTCTTAACAGAATGCATGGTCTCAGTGATTGTTGCAGGCTTGGAAATGTTTACAACATGGGCATTTCAGGAAAAAGAAAGCTTATTTAGGAGAAACCATCTGAAAGTACATACAGTTGATATAAAAATGTCTGTAAAATGTGATTAGTTCAAATGTGGCTGTGTTGCTGATGGTATGTTTAATACTTTTAGTTTTTGGATGGAAAAGTGATAAAAGTAGAACAAGCCAAGAAACTGTTTTTTCAAAGTGCTGGCAGGCAGAGAACACCGTGTTGTTCAAGAAAGAGAAGACCCACAGGAAAACAGAGATCTGCAACAGTAAGGAGTGGACAGACAAGAGGCTGGCATCCCTCACGTGGAGGATGCTTGGGTAACGTTTTAAAATATAAAGTTGGAAGCATAGGACTGAAAGACAAAAAGCTTGAAAATACAGAAATTTCTCAAATTCATTTATATCCTTTATGAACAGAAAATTAACTCACTTGTAATAAGTGACATGATTTATAAGTACTAAAAGTGTATAATGAAAATGATTCATGTCTGAAACTCATTTTAAAATCTTAATTACTTTCAATTGAAATAAGACAAATTTCAAAGTAAATTGAGTTTATGA
>NW_016108252.1:43247-47645 GCF_001604975.1 Cebus imitator
GTGTGTGTGTGTGTGTGTGTGTAGACATGTATACAAATCAAAACCATTTCACTTTTAATATGGAGAATTTGTAAATAGGACTGCCATAAGGTATTTTCCGTTCATGGAGTATAGAGCTTCAGTTTCTCAAAAGATTCTATGAGTCAGAAATGTCAGAAACCTTGATTTCACCAATACGTATGTATCTTTCTTTGCTGGAGGAAGAGCTTCTGAAAATGGCATTTAAGATTGATTTACCCAGTAGGACAGAAGTGTTAGTTTGTACTTAAAATAAAAAAGAACCTATGTATTAAAAAAATACCTATTGGTTAACTTCTATTATCTATTAACCAACCATCAAAAATCCTTAAAAAAACATTAATTTGTAATTTAATAGCTAGCTGTGTAGTGTATGGGAGATATATTTTCTAAATTTGAAATTGCAGTGTGTGCTTCATTTTAAGAGGCAGAATGTCTTGTCTTTTTCTATTGCAATTAATATTGAGGGTGAAGTTTAATAATCCTCTGCCAGGTAGGAGAATGTGTATGTTTATATATGTGACACCACCAAGGTCTGAGATTGTTTGTAGATATGTAAAAAATTTATTATTTGATACATGTTTCTTAAAGATTTTTAAAACTGAGCATATGCTAAGAGGAAATGTAATATTTTCTAAAGGAACTTTAAGAATTCTGTATTATGTTAAGAGATTTGCAGATAATGTATTTTTCTGAGGTGTCACTGTATCATTTTATAAATAACTGAGTTTCTTTGAGTGTAATTTGGTTTATGCTAATTATATGATTTGAAAAA
Source organism: Cebus imitator (assembly GCF_001604975.1). Taxonomy (NCBI): domain Eukaryota; kingdom Metazoa; phylum Chordata; class Mammalia; order Primates; family Cebidae; genus Cebus; species Cebus imitator. Next base: position 44,041 of record NW_016108252.1, read on the forward strand.
GTTTTCATAATACCAGAACGATATGAACAGTAATTTATCGTTTATCTTCTAACTTCTTTCTCTTTAGTTTGATTATATTTTGATATATAGCCAATAGGCTTCTACTCTCAGTTCATTCTCCACTTCTCCAACATTTCTTTCTCACAGCACTATACAGTGTTTCTTGAGTGTTTATTTGACAGGTGTTTAAATGGATTTTGATATTTTGAATGGCACTGATTTGATATAGAAATTCTACATTCCTTAGCATAGACACGTGAATTTTTAAGAATACAACGTGTAGGAAAGATTTAGAAATATCTACCGCTTAGCCATTTAAGAAATAGTGATGTTACTTAAGAAAAGATTTTGTTTGAAATGCAGATGATGGTGAATATACTCGTGATCTCAACATGAGTTCTTTCAGGGGAACTTTTCCAGTTAAAAGATGTCCACCTTTGAGAAGTAGAGGTCCTTATCCAAAAAAGTCTGCTCCTTTTACACTGTCTAGAAGCAATAGTGGGATGGGAGGTCAAGGTAAATGCAACCCGATGGAATTCTGCCATTTCTGTAGGACTAAAAAAGAGCCATTTGTACTGAAAGTTTAACTTAAAGTTTGAGAAACAAAATAGATGTGACACAGACATTGGCATATTTACTGTTTGAAAACTTTTATAATACTTTCCATCTCACTAGATAAGTTACAGATTTGTGGTAAAGAAACACTTGAGCTTCAAATTGCAGATAAATGAAGGGATTACAGTGAGGGAAACCGTCCTTTTAATGCTGTGTTTGCTAGAGAATAGATTTTTAATTTTTTCTTGACGTTCCTGGTAGTATTTTTTGATGGTCAGCTTCTTAATCAAATCAATTCTTCCATTTCTTAGGTCCCTTTGTATTGGACCCCTGGTGTTCCCATCTAAAAACTGTATGTTCAGTGTCATTGTTTGGTTGAAGTACTGCCAGGCCAGAGTGCACTGGCGAGAAGATGGCTCCTGACTGCCTCAAATTCTGGGGCTGAAGCAGTTACTCTCTTAAAGCAGCCTATTGTTGCAGCTACTGGCTTGCACCACCACACCTAATTTTTAAAAATATTTTGGTAGATACAGGATCTCACTACATTGTCAGAGTTGACATTAAATCCCTGAGCTCAAGCAGTTGACTTGCCTCAGTCTTCCACACTGCCTCACGGTGTGAGCCATTGTGCCTGGCCATCCAGATCCTGAGACCCTGGCAATGCTTATGTGAGAGGCATTCTGACCGGTTTTTAGGACAGTAAGAGCATCCTCAAAGATGGATGTTGGACAAGAGCATGTCCAACATTTTCAGTTATGTCGACATCACAGAAGTGCAGAGCTGTGAAACATAGGAAGCGCTGAAAATTAATCATTAAGATGCTACAGGGATGTTTAAACATTAACACAAGATACTTAGTGTAGGAGTTGAATGTATTTGAGGGGAGAATTCAGAACGAAGCAGCATGAAGCAAGCAGTAGGGTTGAATAGAAGTAATAATTCTGAGAAGGAGAAGTGTAAGGTTTCAGAGTGAACAGAAGAAAGCCAGACAATAAAGTAACAGCTCTCAGCAAAGAATTTTAAGTAGAACATATTAAAATTCTTATTTAGTCCTCCATGATAATATGGAGAAAATGGAAACATTGCATTTTCTATTTTACATTATGTAATAGACTATCAGTGAGGTTAGGTATCTACTGACTTCAAAATGCACAAGTCAGCACATTTTCATCAAAAGTTTAGCCAGTGAACACATCATAGGTAGAAGACTGACCTCTAAGAAGCTGCACATGAAGAATATATTAAAAGAGATTGTTTTCTATTTTGAAACAGGCATAATGGTGTAATTAGAACTTTAATAGTACTGCTTATTGCCAGGAAAAGAATTCTTAGCCATCATTAGAAAACCTGCACTAGTACATTTTAATTTTTCAACATTGAAGATAGGGCCAACCATTTAGAGACCAAGGAGAACACCTAGGTGAAAATATAGCATGCAGCCATTTGAAGGTTGCAGTATCTGTGTGAGTGAGATGCACTGAACAACACGGGTAAATTTACTTTCTTGAGCTGAGAAAGCACCAAGATGTAAACTTTACAATCAGTGAACTCTTTGATGGTTTTACATGTTTTGCCTGTGTCATTAATAGTGGTAGGCAATTCGTATGAGAAAGAACATAATAACTAATACTTGTTAACCATTAAAAGTGAACTTTTACCTAAGTGTTAGTGTATGGCTTAAGTTTGTAAGAACTGGCCTTGTAGGAATCAAGAGATAATTCAGAGCCATAAGAAGTATTCAAGCTGTCATGAATTACTGGTGTCCAGGGAAAGAAGGATTGAATCACTAAAGAAATATCTTGTAACAGTTGTCTTAGAGAACAAATAATCTGTTTGAGGTTTTCTACTGTTTGCATACTGTTTCATCATGTTAAATTTACAGGTCCCACATCACGTGGAAGAGAGAATTACAGAGGTCCTTCATGCAGAACTTCAGTATCTTCCTGGAGGTGTGACCATATGTCACGAAAACATGATGTGTATGCAAGTAAGAATAGGTAACGGAAAAATGGAAAAGTATATAATTGTTGTTTTAATGATGATATTCACGTAGGAAAATAGAACATTTTAAGGTAAACAATTCAGTGGAATTTATTAGATGCTGTGTTTTGCAACAACCCCTGTCTAGTTCCAAAACTTTTTCATTGCTCCAGACTACAAGTCCCTTACCAGTTAAGCAATTCCTTTCATTTTGTCTTTTCCTTCAGCTGCTAATAACCACCAATCTGTTTTGCTTGTGAACCAACCTGTTCTGTATACTTCATGTTAATGGGCTTAATCAAACACTACACGACTTTTATATCTGTTTTCCTTCTGCCTGATGTCCTGAAGTCTCATTCACATCATAGCACTTCGCTTTTTACAGAAGTTGTTAACCCATTCTTTTGTTTGGGTGTTTCCTCCACACTATTTTGTTTGTTTGTTTGCTTTGTTTTGTTTTTTTTGAGACTGAGTTTCACTCTTGTTACCCAGGCTGGAGTGCGATGGCGCAATCTCTGCTCACCACAACCTCCGCGTCCTGGGTTCAGGCAATTCTCCTGCCTCAGCCTCCTGAGTAGCTGGGATTACAGGCACGCGCCACCATGCCCAGCTGATTTTTTGTATTTTTAGTAGAGACGGGTTTTCCCCATGTTGACCAGGATGGTCTCAATCTCTTGACCTCATGATCCACCCACCTCGGCCTCCCAAAGTACTGGGATTACAGGCGTGAGCTACCGCACCCGGCCTCCTCCACACTATTTTTATGCACATGTTTGAGTACAGTTACTCAATTCTGTGTATGTATGAGTGAAAATTCTTGGTCCTAATATTAAGTTTGTTTTTTTCTTGAGGCCCCACCCCATTTCTTCGTAGTAGCTGCATAATTTTCCAGTCCAACATACATTGTATCAGGGTTCCAGTTTATCTGCATCCTCTCACATTCTTGATATTTCTAACATTTTAAAACGTATAGCTGGCACGGTGGCTCACGCCTGTAATCCCAGCACTGTGGGAGGCCGAGGCGGGTGGATCACGAGGTCAAGAGATCGAGACCATCCTGGTCAACATGG
>NW_016108252.1:48210-51214 GCF_001604975.1 Cebus imitator
TTTAATTTAGTGATCATGATGGCTACAGAAGGCATGCTGGTAGAGATCATTCTGAACATCATAGTAGAAGGTCTAACAGAGCTTCATATCCGACTTATAGTAAGACTCCAAGTTTGATTTTTAAACTACGGAATTATATTGAATAGACCAGATTTTTTAAAAGGGAAAGTAAAAGGAAAAATGTAACATGTTTAAATGCTGAGAGTTTTGAACAGTAGAAAGCTTAGGGAATTGTATGAAGCTTAAAACCTCTGTTAATTATCAGAAAATGTGATTGGCGTTTAATTCAGAATAAAATTCCCTAAGCTTGAAAATACTACTCTTATGCCTCTTTTAAATAAAGCCTTTTGATCAATGCAGAAATAAATACTGTCCTGTCAATGAAGACAGGTGAATGCAAACATTTCCAAATAGTACTTTATCTGATTCATGCTTCAGTGATGCCAGTAAAAATGTTTAAATGTATTTCAACATAAGTTCTATGATTTTATTAACCCTGCAGGGACCTCTCATGGTTCAGCACCTGCACAAAGGCCTTGGAAGACCTATGGTGGAAGCAGTTGCCCTCATCATAACAATACACGAGATAGATATTGCAGAAGTCGGGAGAGATATTCAAGGAGCCATGGCTGTTCCAGTGATGGTGAGCATTGTGGCAGAAAAGAACCAGTGTGTCCACCCTCTGTGGAGAGAGTGAACCGTGCTTCTCGTTAAGCACATGGTAGCTCAAGATACCGGACATTTACAGGAGATGATGGGGGAAGGCGATGTGAAAAAGGAGACTGAAGGTGATACTAAAAATCATCATTATTGCATACCACACCTTGCTGTTGAATGGAAAATCAGTATGTGGTTTCTGCATTATGACCTGAGCACCACTATAAGAAATAGGTTGTTTTTGGTGGGAGAGGAAGATACTCACTTCCTCCATGAATATTTTTGAGGTATTAAGATAAAAATTTATTTTTTGAAAGTAATTTTACAACTGTTAGTGCTAATTGAATTGAAAACTATTCTGTTTTGATGTAATGTCTGTTTAAAAATTTTCAGAATAAAATTTTACATGTAATATCAAATGCCTGATTTCATTGCTACACATGCTTAAAAAGAAATTATGTAGGAGAGTAAACTGTGGTGTTGAAAATTTTCTTCATTTGTTTGCACCTAAGTTGATACAAAAATAGGCATCTTTTACGTCTCCTTTGGAATATGTACACCTTTCCTACCTGGGCTGCTCTGGAGGCTGAGTCAGGAGAACTGCTTGAACCCAGGAGGCAGACGTTGCATTGAGCTAAGATTGCACTACTGCACTCCAGCCTGGGTGACAGAATGAGAATGTGTCTCAAAAAAAAAAAGTAGCAATTTTGATCAGGCGAGGTGGCTCACTGCTGTAATCCCAACACACTGGAGAGGTCACAAGGTTAATTTTCAGAAATCTTCAGAAAGACTGCTGAACTAAACTCAAACTAAAAGATTTGTTGATAAAGGTATATTAAAGGAAATCATTAGATATGTTTGTTGCTAAACTTGATGGTACCCAGAACGTTCTTCTTGTAGCATTCTTGGACTAAAGGGGACAATGGTTATGAGAAAATATTTTCCACGTTAATCAAAAGTGAACCTGCTAAATTGCCTAACTACGATGTTAAATGACATTAATTTTTCCTATATAGTGGAAAATAAATTTCTTCCATGAACTAATATTAATTCTTTCTTGAAATGTTTGACAATGGTTGTAAGTGTTTAGCAATATGTTCTCACAAATTATTTTTATCTTATTTATTTCTGTATGTATTTATTTTGTCATGGAGACTAGCCTTGTCATCCAAGGTAGGGTGCAGTGGCTTGAACTTAGTTCATTGCAACCTCCACTATTGGGTTCAAGCTATTTTTCTTCCTCAGCATCTTTAGTAAGTGGGATTTCAGGTGTCTGCCTGCATAGCTGGCTAATATTTTGTAATTTTTTACAGACAGCATTTCACCCTCTTGGCCAAGCTGGCCTTCAAATCAGGATCCACCCTCTTCTGCCTCCCAAAGTACTATTAATACAGGCATAAGCCACCATGCACAGCATATCAGATTTCCACAATGCTCAGCCTATCACACTTAATTTAATATGGATAGGAATGCTTAAAAGTCATCCCTTTGGGACAGTTAAGTGTATAATACATCAGCATAAAGATTCAGAGTGGAGATTGCTTAAAGGTTTAAAAAATTATCTAGTAATCAAAAAAATGGGTGGTGGAGAAATCCAATGATGCTATCAGATAAAAAGATTTGGATCCAAGTACGTAAACCAACTAATTTACTTGATCATACAACCTAAAGTAATGGAATATATAAAGATTAAAGATCTAATTAATGGCTCAATATATAAAGTTATAAATAACTACTAAAATACGTAAGAATGCTTACCTAAGTGTTCTTTAGTTTTCCATTGAAACAGAACTTTTATAATCCATAGTGCTTAGAATTAACAAATTAACCTGCAGAAGGAAGTATTTTCATGAGAAAATTTTGACAAGATTTGTTTTTTAGGGTAAAAATGTGCAAATAAGCTTTGAAAAGAAAAGTTACCAACTTTCGCTTTCGGGTGGGTTATTCATGTTAGGATGTTGCATTTTCATTCATATATAAAGTAGAATTCTGAAGATTAAATAAAAAGATAAAATTCCCTAGTCTTGTGTGTCTTCACAGTGGCAATTCAAGATATAGTGTCTGTCCAGGTGTGATAACTCAGGTCTTTAATCCCAGCATTTTGCGAGGCTGAGACAGGCATTGCGCTTCACCTGAGGCACTTGAGACAAAGGCTGGGCAACGTGGAGAAATAGAATCTCTATGAAATAGCCAAAAATGGCTGCATTAAATTGTATATGAGTGTACTTCCTGCTTTTTGGGATGCTGAGACTGGTGGATAGGTTCGGGATATGAAAGCCAGTCTGCAGTGAGCTTGCTAGCTCCCTCCACTACATTTTGTTTTTGGATACAAAGTGAGACACGGTTT
>NW_016108252.1:52437-54972 GCF_001604975.1 Cebus imitator
AAAACCACTGAGTAGCTGGGATTGTAGGCACATGGCACCACGCATGGCTAAGTTTGTATTTTTAGTAGAGGTATGGTTTCACCATGATGGCCAGACTGATCTCGAATTGCTGGCTTCAGGTGATCCTCCATCCTCAGTACCCCAAAGTGCTGGGATTATAGGCATGAGCCAGAGTGCCTGGCCTCCCACCTAGTTTTTTCTCTACCTCATTTAACTTTTATGCTTGCAAACTCTGAAGCCTGTGAATCCCTTTCCTCTGTACAGAAAATATCCCTCTTACAAGTCTTGTCCAAAAAGCTGTCTCCATTTACTGGAAACCTCCAGGTTGGTCACCAAAGACCCTCTTTTCTCCCCAGAATGCCTATTGTCTTTCTCAAAGGTCCTTTCATTTTGCAATCAGAGGGGATTTCTAAAAAATTAATTTCTGTGTTTGCCATGGGAGAATGTTTTTGATGAGCATGGCGGACTTGTGCCTGGTAGGCTGAAGTTACCACAGGGGTGGGAGCATACTGACATCATTATTAGGCTCAGTAATGTCCCTGCAAATACTGCCTCAGAGAGTACACAGGTCGCTGTTATTTCTAATCCGGTCCAAGAGTGAAGCTTTTCCTGGGTCTACAATCAGGAGGCTTTTTTCCGCTATGATTGTCTTCTTTTTAGAAGTGTCTGTTCCTGTCCTTCGCCCACTTTTGGATGGGGTTCAAACTGACACAAGAACAGAACAACAAACACTGCATGTTCTCACTCATAACTGGGTGTTGAACACTAAGAACACATGGACACAGGGAGGGGAACATCACATCCTGGGGCCTGTTGGGTGGGTGGGGTGGACTAAGGCAGGGACACAAGGGGAGGGGGTATTGGGGAGGGATAGCAGGGGCTGTGTACTGGAGGGGAATGGCAGGGGGTGGGGCTTATGGCGGGAATAGCAGGTGTTTGGGAGGAAGGGCAGGAATAGAAATTGGTGGGGACCTAGGGAAGAAAGCAGGGAATGGGGGCTAGGGGAGGAATAGCAGGGGTTAGGGGCTAGGGGAGGGACAGGAGGGTTTGAGGGGCTGGGGAGGGATAGCAGGGGGTTGGGGCTAGCAGAGGGATAGCAGGGTTTTGGGGCTAGGGGAGGGATAGCAGGGTGTGGGGACTAGAGGACGGATAGCAGGCGGTTGGGGGCTAGGGGAGGGATAGCAGAGAGTGGGGACCAGAGGAGGGATAGCAGGAGGTGAGGGGCTAGGGTAGAAATAGCACGGGCTTTGGAGCTAGGGGAGGGACAGCAGGGTGTGCGGGCCTAGGGGAGGGATAGCAGAAAGTTAGGAGCTTACATAGGGATACCAGAGGATGGAGGGCTGGTGGGGATAGCAGGGGCTTGTCGGGTAGGGGAGAAATGGCAGTGGGTGGGGGGCTATGGGAGTGACAGGACGGTGTTGGGGATAGAGGAGGAATAGCAGGGTTTAGGGGCTTGTGTAGGGATAGCAGGGCTGGAGGGCTAGGGGAAGGATAGCATTGGGATGGGGTCTAGGGGATGGACAGCAGGGGGTTGGGGCTACAGGAGGAATAGCAGGGTGTTAGGGGCTGGGGGAGGGATAGCAGCGGGTGGAGGGCTGGGGGGGTGTAGCATTAGTAGAAATCTCTAATGTAGATGACGGGATGATGAATGCAACAAACCAGCAAGACACAGGTACACCTACGTAATAAACCTGCACGTTGTGCACATGTACCCTAGAACTTTAATAATAACTTTTTTGTAAAAGCAGGAGCTTCTTTCCCCTGAGGGTTAAGCACCCACTTCAGACTTGGGACCTCTTCAGAAACCGTTTTCTTTTCTATTTATTATTTTCTTTTCAGATGGAGTCTCGCTATGTTGCCCAGGGTGGAATGCAGTGGCACCATCTCGACTACTGCAACCTCCTCCTCCAGGTTCAAGTGATTCTCCTGCCTTAGCCTCGCGAGTAGCTGAGACTACAGGCACCTGCCCCCACAGCAGACTAATTTATTTATTTTTTTAGTAGAGATGGGGTTTCACCATGTTGGCCTGGCTGGTCTGGAATTCCTGACCTTATGATCCACCCACCTTGGCCTCCCAAAGTGCTGGGATTACAGTGATGAGCCACCGAATTGAGCCCCGGGAAAGTGTTTTCAAGAAGAGAAACAGTTAAAAGGGTGCATGTGCCATTAAATATATTTTGCCAAAATCAGAAAGGGTGGTACAGGAAATGGCAGAATCCTTCAGAAAGTGACCCTGAGGTGAACACTTTATAAAAACAAGAGGAAGGGAGGCTCCCAAGCTATAGAGTTAAAATGCTTTGCTGGGCATCGTGGCTCATGCCTGTAATCCCAGCACTTTGGGAGCCCGAGGCCAGAGGAACACATTTGGTCAGGAGCTCCAGACAAGCTTGACCAGCAGGGTAAAATCCATCTCTACTAAAAAATACACAAATTAACCAGGTGTGGTGGTAGGTGCCTGTAATTCCAACTACTCAGAAAGCTAAGGCAGGAGAATCACTTGAGCCAGGGAGGCGCAGGTTGCAGTGAGCTGAGATT
>NW_016108252.1:56201-67421 GCF_001604975.1 Cebus imitator
ACGTTGTGCATCAATAAATACTATCAGCAGAGTAAAATACAACCCAGAAAATGAGATAAAATATGTGTAGATTATATAGCTGAAAAAGATTTATCCAGAATACATAGAGAACTCCTAAAATTCAACAAGAGTAGAAGAAAGAACCTAATCAAACTTAGGTAAATTGTATTAATACACATTTCTTCAAATAAGATATACAAATTGCCAACAGTATATGACAGTATACGAAAAGATGTTAAAAATGTCTAGTCATTGAAGATGTAAATATCAAAGCCACAAGTTATCACTTGATAGCTATTACAATATTTATTATTTTCCTATGATTTTTATTACTTTAAAAAATTTTATTGTTATATAATTTGAGATTTACAACATGTCATTTTGGAATATACACATGAACATGCTGTTTTGCCTAGCTATATTTTTATGAGAAGAACAGATAAAAATCTTTTTTCCATAAATATTCCTTATACTACACAATTTTATTCAAGATGTTGTATGAATCTAATCTTGCTTATCCTGCATATTTACTAACTATAGTATTTTGACATATTTCTCCATGTATTTCTCCTGATTTCCACATTCTGGGTAAATACTAGTCAACTCCGTTGGTATATTTAACTTTCAATTTTTTTATTTTTTTTCATGTTTTATATGTAAGTGGGATCCTCCAATACATTTTTTGTGTTTAATTTATTTCATTTTGTATAAGGCCATTCAGATCCACCTTTGTTGTGGCAAATGGCAGAATCCTATCCTTTATTGAGGCTGAATAATATTTCATATAAATGTGTTATATTACATAGATATGCACATATATATGCATGCATGCATGCTACATTATTTTAATTTTAATTTTGTTTTATTTATTTATTTGTACAGGGTGGCATTTAGTTGCTTAAGCTGAGATGCAGTGGCACAATAATAGGTCACTGAAGCCTCAATCTCCCAGGCTCAAGGGCTCCTCCCACTTCAGCTTTCCAAGTAGCCAGAATTATAGGTGCATGTCACCATGCCCAGCTTTTTTTTTTCCCACTGTATATAGTGATGGGGTTTTGCTATGTTACTTAGGATACCGTAGAGCTTCTAAGCTGAAAGAATCCTCCTGCCTCCTCTGTCCCCCAAAGTGCTAGGATTACAGATTTCTGATACTGTGTCCAGCACACCTTTTCTTTATCCATTAATCTGTTTACAGGCACATACACAGTTTCCTTGTCTTGACTATTGTGAAAAATGTTGCATAACACTGGAATGCAGATATCTTCTATATCTTGTTTCCATATCTTGGCTATTGCTAATAATGATGCATAACACAGTAATGCAGATATCTTCATGAGGTAGTAAATTTGTCTTTTGTTTATATACACAGAAGAGAAATTTCTGTTATATAAGAGTTTTTATAACATTTTCTTTAGAAACCTTTATACTAGTTTTCATAATGACTGAACTTAGTCTACATTCTCATCAATAGTGTACTAGGGTTTCTATTTCTTTACACCCACACCAACATTTATGTCATCTTTTTTTATAACAGTTATTCTAATGGGTGTTAGGTTATATTTCAGTGGGCTTTAATGTGCATTAGTAATTAGTACTTTGTTGAGCACATTTTCATATACCTGTTGGCCATATTAAAGTATGCCTTAGAGAAATGTCAGTTCCAGGACCTTTACTCAGTGTTATTGATTGGCTCTGTGTACCCATTCAAGTCTCCTCCTCTGCTTTTCTCTCTTACTGCCTTGTGAAGAAGGTACTCAATTATTCACCTGTGGCCATGGACGTAAGATTCCTGAGGCCTCCTGAGCCATGCAGAATTTCGAGTGACTTTCTTTGTAAATTAGGAGTCATTCAAGCTTTCTTTCTTTATAAATCACCCAGCCTCAGAGAAGGTTTTTATAGCAGTGTTGGAACAAACTATACACTCAGTTTTTAATTAATAATTTGTTTCTACAGTGAAATTGGAATGGTGTGCAGTTTGCAAATATTATTTGCAGTCTGTAGTCAACATTTCCATTTCGTTGATTAGTTCCATTCTGTGCAGAACCTTTTGTGTTGATGCAGTCCCATTTATTTATCTTCGTATGTCTTTCCTTAGCTTTCTTTGGGTTATGAAAATTATGACCACCAAGGCCATGTCCAGGAGCTATTTCCCTATATCCTCTTCTGGCAGTTTGGGGGCTTAGGTCTTTTATTCGTATTTATTTCACTTTTTTGTATCATTCTTCACAAGGATCGCATTTTATTATTTTCCCTGTGGAAATCTAGTATTTCAAGGTTCATTGATTAAAGAGATGATCTTTTTTCTCTTGTGTCATCTTGTTGCTTTTGTTAAAAACTGGTAAATTGCATACATATGTTTTGGTTGATTTTAGTGGCTCTATCATATTCTGTTGGTCTGTTTCAGTTGTTATGGAAATGTCATGCTTTTTTTGTTATATAATAGCTTTGTAATACTTTGTAAAACACCACAGAAAATGTGGTGTTCCCAACTTTGTTTTATTTGTCAGTTTTGCTCTAGCTATCTGAGTTTTTTTGATGGTTCTATCCAGATTTTCAAATTTTGTTTTCTATTCCTGTGAAAAACATCATTCGTTGTGAATCTATATTGCCTTTGATAGTGAGAACATTTTAACAATATTAATTCTTCTAATGTATGGACATTGAATATTTTTCTATTTATTTTGTCTCAAATTTCTTTCATCGTGCTTTATAATTTTTGATTTAAAATTTTTTTACCTCCTTATTTTAGCTATTGTGTTTTGATTTTATTGTAAGTGGGATTGATTTCTTGATTTTTTTTTACCGTTTGGTTTTTGATTGATGGAAATTCTATTGATTTTGGTATGCTGATTTTTTGTCCTTGAATCTTTCCAAACTTTTTACTAGCTCTAAAGATTTCTTTTTGAAACACACACACACACACACACACACACACACACACAGATCTGCTGCTTCCTAAATATAGAATCCTGACATTGGCAAATAGATCCAATTTTACCTCTTCCTTGTTTTATTTGGGCACTGTTTCTTTTCCTTGTCTGATTGCTCTTGTTAGTGATTCAGGTCTACTTTTAACAGAAGAAAAGAGAGTGGGTATTCCTGGCTTGTACTGGATTCTAGTTGAAACTATTTTATATGTTTTTCCTTTGTGATGTAGTTTTGAGTTTTTCTGCCAAAAAAAAAAAATATCTGAAAGAAACTGTTAAGTTACGTTATTGGCTGTGCACTGTGGCTCACACCTGTAGTTCCAGCACTTTGGGAGGCTTTGGCAGGTAAATCACCTGAAGTCAGGAGTTCAATACCGGCATGGCCAATATTGGGGAGCCTCCTCTCTACTAAGTATTCAAAAATTAGCCAATTATCATTGTGGGTGCTTGTAATTCCAGATACTCAGGAGGCTGAAACAGGAGAATCACTTGATCCCCGGAAGCAGAGTTTACAGTCAGCTGAGATTGCACCATTGCACTCCAACCTGGGTGCCAAGAGCACAGCTCAATCCAAAAATACACACATTTTATCAAAAATCACTTCTGAATTTTGTCAAATGCTTCTACATCAATTGAGATTCTGTTTCATTTTATTTTCTTGTGTTAATGTGCTGTATCACATAGACACCTACATGTAAAACCTGCCTTAAATGACACAGAAAAATTCTACTTGGATATAATGGGTAATTTAAAAAACATTGTGTTAATCTATAATAATTGTACACTTTTACAGGGAAAATATAATGACCTGACACATACATACATATTAATATGATCAAATCAGGATAATTGGCATATTCCTCTCATCAAACATTTATCACTTATTTGTGGTGAAACATACAAAATTATTCCTGCTAGCTATATTGAGGTATGCTTTATTGTTGATTATGGTCAATCTGTTGCACAATAAGACACTCAAAATTATTCTTTGTTTCTAATAGTAACTTTGGATCCATTGAGTATTCTTTTCCCAGACTCCTCTCCTTATTAACTTTCAGAGAAGTAGTCCTATTCCTACTTCAATGAAACCAACTTTTAAAAATTCCAAATATGCTTGAGAACACATGTTGTTTTCATTTGTGTCCAGCATATTTCGCTCACCATAACGTACTCTATGAACACTCACATTGTCACAGTGACAGAATCTTGTTCTATTTTTGGGCTAAGAATAATCTATTTCATATCTATATAAACATATACATACATAAGAGAATTATATGTATATATACACATATAATACATATATGCATATATATACATATATATGTATATATATAAACACACACACAAATTTGTGTGTGTGTGTGTGTGTGTGTGTGTGTGTTTATGTCTTTTGAACCTATTTAAAAGATGTTTCTGCCTGTTTATCAGTTGATGGGAATGGAAGTGGATTTTTTCATATCTTAGGTATTGTTACTACCACTACATAAACATGGAATTGCAGCTATTAAGCATAAAATCAGAGAACAACACTAATTTTAGTTTCTTTGAAGGTATACCCAGCAGTAAGACTGCTGCATACAACTGTAGCTCCATTTTTAATTTTTTAATAAATCACAATACTGTTTTCTATAATGATGTACTAATTTACATTACCTTTTCATTACATTAAACAGGTTATATGGAGATATTTTTATCTACAAATACTTGCAGTCACATTTTTTTGGAATAACCATTCACACTTGAATGAGGCAATGTCTCTTTGTGCTTTTCCTAGACAATTGATAAGCATTTTTCACATGCCATTTGAACATTTGTATAACGCTTTTTGAAAAAAATTATAAAACTATTATGTCCATTTATTTTATTGCTTTAGCAAATTATATTATGGAATCAGTGGAACAGAAGCTAGAATCAGTTTCTGAGCTTTGAAGAACAAATAACTGAACCCAGAAAGTAAGCATAGTAGTTTTATTTATTAGTAGTTTTATCCTAGTCTTACCTCCATTCCTCCATCCCGACTCTTCTATTCTCCAGTGTTACTGATCCTAATTTTATGATGTACCCAATGTTTAGCTCTCACTTATAAATGAGAACATGCGGTGTTTGTGTTTTTATTTCTGAGTTACTTCACTTAGGATAATGGCTTGACAAGATTTTGTTCTTTTTAATGCTTTGTAGTATTCTGTACTGTATATATATGACAACATTTTTAATCCAATCCATCATTTACAGGAAATTTGGTTGATACAATATATTTGCTGTCTTGAACAGCACTGCAATGAACAAGTGGGTACATATGACTTTATAGCAAACTGACTTTTTAAATTTTATTTATTTATTTATTTATTTTGAGATGGAGTCTTGCTCCATCACCAGGCTGGAGTGCAGTGGCATGATCTTGGTTTACTGCAACCTCCACCTCCTGGGCTCAAGTTATTCTCCTGCCTCAGCCTCCCCAGCAGCTGGACTACAGGTGTGTGCCACCATGCTTGGCTAATTTTCTGTGTATTTTAGTAGAAACAAGGTTTCATCATCTTGGCCAGGATAGTCTCCATCTCCTGACCTCATGAACCACCCACCTGCCTCCTAAAATGTTAGGATTACAGGCGTGAGCCACAGCACCCAGTTAATTTATGTTTTTAAATATATACCTATTAATGGGATTGCTGGCTGTAATGATTGTTCAACTCAGTTTTTTGAGAAATTTGTGAACGGCTCTCCATTTGTGGCTGAATAAATTTATACTTCCAGCAACAATCTATATAAGTTTCCCTTTTCTATGAAGCCTCACCAAAAACTAGTATTATTTTACTTTTTAACAGAGCCATTCTGATTGTTATGACATGGTAACTTGTGGCTTTTGACTTCCATTTCTTTGAGGATGAGTGACAATAAGCATTTTTTTTTCATACATTGATAGCAAACTGCCTATATTTATTTTGAAAAATGTGTGTTTATGCATTTGCCCCTATTTAAAAGATGCTGGACATTAGAACTTTGTCAGATGCCTGCTTCACTAGTCCATTTTCATGCTGCTGATAAAAACATACCCACGACTGGGTAATTTATAATGAATAAGAACTTTAATGGACTCACAATTCCTTCTGCCTGAGGTGGCCTCACAATCATGGTAGAAGGCAAAAACCATGTTGTGTAGGGTGGCAAACTAAAGAGAATGAAAGCCAAGTGAAAGAGAAAACCCCTTATGAAAAATATAAAATTTGTGAGACTTATTCACCACCAAGAGAACAGTATGGGGAAACCGCCCCCATGATTCAGATGTCTCTCACCAAGTCTCTTGCACAAGATTCAGAAATAATGGGAGGTACAATTTAAGATAAGATTTGGGTGGGGACACAGACAAAGCATATCATCCCAAGCTGGGCTTCTCCCAAATCTTAAGTTCTCACATTTCAAAATCAATTATATCTTTCCAACACACCCCCAAAGTCTTAACTCATTTCAACTTTAAATCAAATGTCCAATGTCACATCTAAGACAGTCCAAGTCTGTTCTGCCCATCAGCCTGTAAAATCAAAACAAGTTTGTTTTTGCTACATGCAAGGTGTATACAAGTATTGGATAAACATACCCATTCCAAATAGGATCAGTTGGCCAAAACAAAGGGGCTAAAAATGCCATTCAACACCAAAATCTAGTAAGGCAATCATTAAACATTAAAGTTCTCCTTTGTGACTCTGCAAGTAACAGACACCCTCCAAGCTAGTTTTGTAGACTGGCAGTGAGTGTCTGACTTTTCCAGGTACACAGTGCAAGTTACCAGTGGATCTATCATTGTAGATGACCGTGGCCCTCTTCTCTCAGTTACACTAGGCACTTTCCCAGCTGGCACACTGTGTGGGGACTTGGACCCCAAGTTTCCCTTCTTCTCTGCCTTAGCAGGGTTTCTCCATGAAGGCCCCACCCCTGAAGCAAACTTCTATAGGAATGTCAGATGTTTCCATACATACCCTGAAAAGTAAGCGGAGGTTCCCAAATTTTAATTTTTAACTTCCATGCATGTACAAGTGCAATACCATGTGACAGTTGCCAAGGCTTGAGGCTTCCAGCCTCTGAAGCCATGGTCCAAGTTGTACTTTGTTGTCCCCATTTAGCCATATCTGAAGCAACTGAGACAGAGGCTGCACACAGCAACAGGACCCTGAGTCTAGCCCAGTAAACTACTTTTTCCTCCTAGGCCTCTGGGCCTGTGATGGGAGTGGCTGCTGTGCAAAACATGCCCTGGCAACATTTTTTTTTTTTTGTATTTTCTTAGACATTAACATTTGGCTCTTCAATACTTATGCAAATTTGTGTTGCCAGCATGAATTTTTCCTTGAACAATAAATTTTTCTTTTCTATCACATCATCAGCATACAAATTTTTGATATTTTATCCTTTGTTTTTCTTTCAAAACTTACTGTTTTTAAGAGCAACAAGTTACATTTTGAATGCTTTGCTGCTTAGAAATTTGTTCCATCAGATATCATAAATTATCTCAAGGGAAATGTTCCTCAGATGTCTAGGGCAGGGGCAAAATCTTGCCAGCCACTGCTAAAACACAACAAGAGTCAACTTTGCTCCAGTTTCCAACAAGTTCCTCATTTCCATCTGAGACAATCTCAGCTAGATTTCATTGTCCATATGATTATCAGCATTTTGACCAAAGCCATTCAACACATCTCTAGGAAGTTCCAAACCTTCTCACATTTTATTACCTTCTTCTGAACTCTCTAAACTGTTCCAACCACTGCCTGTTACATAGTTCCAAAGTCATTTCCATATTTCTGGGTATCTCATAGCAGTGCCCTACCCTGCTGGTACCAGTTTGCCATATTAGTCTATTTTTTACAATGCTGACAAAGAATACGTATTAGAGACTGAGATATTAATTTTTTAAAAATAGGTAATTGACTCACAGTTAATTGCACATAACAGGGGAGGCTTCACAATCATGGTGGAAGACAAAGGAAGTGCCAAGAGACACCTTACATGGCAACAGGCAAGAGGTAGAGCCAAGTGAAAGCGGAAATCTTTATAGTATCATCAGGTTTCATGAAATTTATTTACTGCCATGAGAACATTATGGGAGGCAGGGCCCCCAGGATTCATTCATTTCCCAGCAGGTTTCTCCCACATCTGGTAATTATGGGAGCCACAATTTAATATGACATTTTGGTGGGGACACAGTCAAACCATATCACAGAGTTTGCACATATTTTTCTCCCATTCCATGGGTTTTCTGTTTACTCTGTTTATTTTATATCTGTGCAGGAGCTCTTGAGTCTAACTTAAGTTTGTCAATTTTTGTTTTTATTTATATTGCTTTTGGGGATTTAGCCATATTTAACAAGATGGATTTTGAGAAAGTTATTTCCTAAGTTTTCTTGCAGGATTTTTATAGTTTGAGGTCTTACATTTAAGTCTTTAAACTAAAGACTTAATTTTAGTTAATTTTTGTATATACTGATAGCGGGAGTCTAGCTTCATTTCGCTGAGTATATTGTTCATTTTAAAATCATGTTATTTGTCATTTTGCCAATTGAGTTGTTTGAATTCACCGTGTATTCTAGCTATCAACCTATTATCAGTTTTTTGGGGCAAATATTTTCTCCTATTCTATATTTTGTCTCATTATTTTCTTTGCTGTGCAGAAACTTTTAAGTTTTCTCTCCTGAATTTTTTTTTTTTTTAAGATTTATTTACATTAGAAGGTAAGATAATTCTTTTGTTGCTTGAATTTTGTAGTAAGGTAGTCATATGAATGATAGAATCCTTCAGTGAGGTATCCAGGGCCCAGCCCAACAGAGTATATATTATTATTATTGTTATTATTATTATTATTATTATTGTATTTCATATGCCCAAGACTGTGATTTACAGAACTAAAGTAAAATATTAAATTTAATCTCAACTTTAGTCCACACCAAAATTACACCATTAGGATAATATGTAACAGACTGTCGGTCAAGAGATAGAGACCATCCTGGCCAACATGGTGAAACCCCATCTCTACTAAAAAAAAATGCAAAAAATTAGCTGGGCGTGGTGATGTGTGCCTATAGTTCCAGCTACTGGGGAGGCTGAGGCAGGAGAATTGCTTGAACCGGGAGGCAGAGGTTTCAGTGAGCCAAGGTCACTCTCCTGCACTCCAGCCTGGTGCCTGGTGATGCAGTGAGGCTCTGTCTCAAAAATAAAAAAAATGTAACAGACTGTCATCAGTCATATCAGTCCCCACAATGACTTGTCATTTCCTATGTTAATTTATTCTAGGTGTTGTGGGTTCCAGGAATCTTCCAAAATAATCAGGCACGGTTTGCTATAAAAAGGCATAATTGATGTCAACACATGTGATTCTGTGTTGTTCATTGCTTTTTATCCTTAGGATACCTAGACTGTCCCCCATGTGAAAATGGGACCCCGTTCCTGGGCACTGGTGATGACTTCAGTAAGAGCTTTGCTATGTTTGTGTACTGCCCTGCATTCTAGCAGGACAGGGGTGTCAGACACATTACATGTATTTCTTGGTTCAAATTTGGAAGCTGGTACTTTCCCATGGAGGCTGAGTTCTCTTAGTGCTCATTGCTCCTCTCCAGATTATAATGGTCATTTTTCTAATCTTGATTCAACTATCCTTTACTGTGGCTATATATCTTGATGTTAACTTATTCTCAACTTGGATGGATTTACCTTACAAGTCTAACAATTCCATTATTATCTCTACCAAGGACCAGGAATAATTCCTGAAGGCCTTCATTTCTTTGGTGTAATGCTTCATTTATTAAAACCCAACCAGTGATACATGGTTTACCAGTCTTTTACATATGCTTTTTAGATGGTGGTTGTTATGAAAATGGTTACAAGCTGTCCAGGTGTTGACTGGGAATGAGAAAGCTGAGGATAAACAGAGGAGACATGAAGGTCTTCAAGAAGAAAGGCAAAATTTCAATTTCTACCACCAACACTGTGAAACTGCATAAGATAAGGGAATACAGAATGCAGAATGACCCAGATGTCAGGAAACACCAGACATGTGAAGGGTCAAGGAAATTCACCACACTTGTAATACCTATTGTTGGTGGTGACATGCAAAAGTTATGATTCCCTTGGAACTTGGAGTTCACCTCAGCACCTGCAGTCGTATGATGGTTGGGTGCTGGTAGGTGTCTCCTTATAGGCTTCTGTTGTTCCTTTATCTTTTCTCTTTTCTTTTTTTTTTTCCGCCCACAGGCAGAGTTGGTCATTTCCTTCTGATATACAGTAAAATGGGAACAGCACTTTGGTCCTTGTGTTTTCTGGGCTTTTTCTACACTCTTTTACTGTGAGTAAAGAGCTCTATGATGGTGCAGAAGGGATAACCAGCTCAGATCCCAATGCAAATAGCAGTTTGGCATTCTGGGTGACAGGATTCTTTTTAATCATTTCTATGTAGGACCCTGCTTCTCTTTCTTCTTTGTTGTAGGAATATCAATCTCATACCAAGGTGCTCAGAAGACTGTACCAACTATGCAGTACCATAATATAGACTGAACTAGAATATCTTTGTCTGAGTCATTTAGCTCTTAATTGGACTCCACCATGAAGGGGAACTTTGTGGCTTGCTCTGTCACTTATCACTGCAGTCCAGTTTTGTGGTATAGCTTAGAGAAATGTTATTTTATCTTTTGCCTTTGGAAAGGATTTCTTTACATTTTTGTTTCTTTACGTGTTTCTGAGAGGATTATTTTCTGATTGAGCCACAGTTCACCCTTGAGGATTGTTCTGTTCTCCTCACTGAATCTTCATTTATGTTATCATTTCATCATTATAGACTTATCAGGATAGTGGTGTTTAAGGTAGGTTTCCCCCCTTGTTCATGTTTTCTTGTATTTTCAGTTTCATACCAGAAAGTCAATGTTCAAGAGGACTCTATTAAGTGGAACACAGCTAACTCCCCGCTGTGTATTCCTGCTCCTGGGCTGCATAGTGCTGATCATGCAGCTTGCAGTCCTGTTGCCACAGCTGCACAGCAAGAGTGGAAAGATGGAGGCAGTGTCACCTCCTAGGGCACTCAGAGGTGCTAGGACCATGAAAGAGTGGACCTCGGTGGGTACAGTGCACTTTGATTAGTCTCTTTGTGACTTTGTTTCATTTTGAGGTTTTATCCAATAATTATTTTCCTAGTTCAAGGCCATTAAAGTTGTACCTATGTTTTCTTCTGGAAATTTCAAGATTTAGTCTTATGTTTAAGGCTTTAATTCATTTTAAGTGACTTTTTAACATATGGAGATTGATAGGGGTTTTTCTGCAC
>NW_016108252.1:68451-71938 GCF_001604975.1 Cebus imitator
TGCTTCTTCTGCTTCTATTGAAATGATCAAATTTCTTGTCTTCAGTCTTAATGAATATTTATCATTTTGCCTCTATAAAGTCATCCTTGGAGACCTGGGATGAATGTGCCACTTATCTATAGGGAATTATCTTTTGAATGTGTTTTATAATATTTTTTATCTATTCATAAACTTAGTTGCTTCATGATAATGTTGGCATTGTAGGATGGGTTTGAAGTTATTTTATCTTTTTTAGTATCTGGAATAGATTGAGATAAGTTGGTATTTGTTTTTCTCTTAAGTTTAGTATAATTTTGCAGTTATGCCTTAAGTCTTGAGCTTTACTTTGGTAGATTTTTTTTATTATTATTACTATCAATTTCCTTATTCGTTGTCCTGTTCAGATTTTCCAATCTTTCTTAATGTAATCTTAGTGAAATTATGTGTCCAATATTTTACATTTCTCCAGCATATCCAGTTTATTGGTATATAATTTTTTCATAATAGTCTGTCATGATATTCTCTATCTTTTTGGTACCATTTGCCATGCCTCTTTTAATTTCCCATTAGACACTGCTTTAAATGTATTCCAGGGATTCTGGTATATTGTGCCTTTTTTCTCACTGGTTTTGAAGAAGATCTTTATTTCTTCCTTCATTTCATTATTTATCCAGTAGTCATTCAAGAGCAGGTTGTTAAATTTCCATGTAGTTGTATGGTTTTGAGTGAGTCTCTTAATCCTGATTTCTAATTTGATTGCTCGGTGTCTGAGAGACTGCTTGGTATTATTTCCATTGTTTTGCATTGGTTAAGGAGTGATTTACTTTCAATTATGTGGTTGCTTTTTAAGTAAGTTCATTGTGGTGCTGAGAAGAATGTATAATAGGTAGATTCGTGGTGGAGAGTTTTGTAAATGTCTGTTAGGTCCTCTTGGTCTGGATCTGAGTTCAAGTCCTAAATATCCTTGTTAATTTTCTGTCTCATTGATGTAAGATTCACAGTGTTTAAGTCTCCAACTATTATCATGTGGGAGTCTAAATCCCTTTATAGGCCATTAAGAATGTATCTGGGTGCTCTTGTATTGGGTGCATATATATTTAGGATGGTTAGCTCTTCTTGTTGCCTTGATCCCTCTACCATTATGTAATGCCCTTCTTTGAGTCTTCATCCTTGTTGGTTTTAAGTCCACTTTATCAGATACCAGCATTACAACCCTACTTTTATTTACTCTCCATTTGCTTGCAAAATATTCCTCCATCTCTTTATTTTGTGTCTATGTGTGTCTTTGCATGTGAGATAGTCTCCTAAATACAGCACAACAAAGAGTCTTGACTCTTTATCCATTTGCCAGTCTGTGTCTTTTCATTGGGGCATTTAGTCTGTTTACCTTAGTTAATTTAATGTGCGAATTTGATCCTGCCATTTTGATACTAGCCGCTTGTTTAGGATGTTAGTTGATGCAGTTTCTTCATTGTGTCGATGGTCTTTATCATTTAGTACATTTTTGCAGTGGCTGCTACTGGTTGTTCCTTTCCATGTTTAGTGCTTTCTTCAGGAGCTCTTGTAAGACAGCCCTGATGTTAACAAAATCCCTCACCAATTGCTTGTCTGTAAAATATTTTTTTCTCCTTCACTTATGAAGCTTGATGTAGCTCAATATGAAATTTTGGTTTGAAAGTTATTTTATTTAAGGATGTTGAATATCGGCCCTCACTGTCTTTTGGCTTGTATGGTTTCTGCTGAGAGATCTGTTCTGAGTCTAATGGACGTCCCTTTGTGGGTAACCTGACCTTTCTCTCTGACTGTTCTTAACAATTTTTTTTTCATTTCAACCCTGATGAATCTGACAATTATGTGTCTTGGGGTTGCTCTTCTTGAGGAATATATATGTGGCACTCTCTGTATTTTCTGGATTTGTGTGTTGGCCTGCCTTGTTG
This sequence comes from Cebus imitator, assembly GCF_001604975.1. NCBI lineage: Eukaryota > Metazoa > Chordata > Mammalia > Primates > Cebidae > Cebus > Cebus imitator. Next base: position 70,368 of record NW_016108252.1, read on the forward strand.
CGCTGGGGAAGTTCTCCTGGATAATATCCTGAAGAGTGTTTCCAGCTTGTATTCATTATCCTCATCACGCTCAGGTACTCCAATAAAACACAGATTAGGTCTTTTCACACAATCCCATATTTCTTGGAGGTTTTCTTAATTTCCTTTCAATCCTTCTTGTTTTCTAACCTTGCCCTCTTATTTTATTTCATTGAGTTAATCTCTAGTCTCTGATATTCTTTCTTCCAACTTGATTGATTCAGCTATTGAATCTGGTGTAAGCTTTGTGAAGTTTCCGTGCTATGTTTTTCAGTTTCATCAAGTGGTTAATCTTCTCTAAGCTGGTTATTCTAGTTAGCATTTTATCTAACCTGTTCTCAAAGTTCTTAGTTCCTTTGCATTGGGTTAGAGCATGCTCCTTAAGCTCAGAGAAGGCTGCTATTACATACCTTCTGAAGCCTTCTTCTGTTAATTTTTCGAACTCATTCTCCATCCAGTTTTTCTCCCTTGCTGATGAGGGGTGATCCCTTGGAGAAGAGACGTTCTGGTTTTTGGTGTTTTCAGCCTTTTTGTGCTGCTTTCTTCTCATCTTTGTGGATTTATCTACCTTTGGTCTTTGAAGTTGGTGACCTTCAGATGGGATCTCTGGATGTCCTTTTTTGGATGTTGAAGGTATTTCTTTCTGTTTTGTTTTCCCTTCTATGTATTGATTCATTCTTATTTAATTGATTTGCTGTGGCATTCTCACTCTGTGTCACTCAAGGTGTGAGACAATACTCCCAGCATATGACATCATTTGTTTCTTTTTTGGAGACAGGGTTTTGCTCTTTTTACCCCAGACTCAAGTACAGTGGCGACATCTCAGCTCACCACAACCTCGGCCTCCCAGGTTCAAGTGATTCTCCTGCCTCAGTCTCCCGAGTAGCTGGGATTGTAGGCACATGACACCATGCATGGCTAATTTTGTATTTTTAGTAGAGAGAGGGTTTACACCATGTTGGCCAAGCTGATCTCAAACTGCTGGCCTCAGGAGATCCTCCGTCCTCAGCCTCCCAAAATGCTGGGATTACAGGCCCCAGCCACGGTGCCTGGCCTCCCACCTAGTTTTTTTGTCCACCTCCTTTAACTTTTATGCTTGCAAACTCTGAAGCCTGTGAGTCCCTTTCCTCTGTACAGAAAATGTCCTTCTTACCAGCCCTTTCCAGAAAGCTGTCTCCATTTACTGGAAACCTCCAGTCTGGTATCTGTCATCTACATACACCTTTGTCACCAAAGACCATCATTTCTCCCCAGAACCCCTGTTATCTTTCTCAAAGGGCCTTTCATTTTGCAATCAGAAGGGATTTCTGAAAAATTAATTTCCATGTTTGCCATGGGAGAATGTTTTGATGAGCATGGCTGATTTGTGCCTGGCAGGCTGAAGTTATCACAGGCGTGGGAGCATACTGACATGGTTTTTAGGCTCAGTAATACCCCTGCAAAGACTGACTCAGAGGGTACACAGGTCTCTGTTATTTCACTCAGAACCAAGAGTGAAGCTTTTCCTGTGTCTATAAGCAGGAGGCTTTTTCCCCCATGATTGTTTTTTTTTT
>NW_016108252.1:73138-74370 GCF_001604975.1 Cebus imitator
CAAGGAATTGTCCTGCCTCAGCCTTAAAAGTAGCTGAGGCTACAGGCAACTGACACAAGACCCTGCTAATTTTTTTATATTTTTAGTAGAGACGGGGTTTCACCATGTTGGCCCGGCTGGTCTGGAATTCCTGACCTTAAGTGATCCACCCACCTTGGCCTCCCAAAGTGCTGGGAATACAGGGATGAGCCACTGCACATGGCCCAGGAAACTATGTTCAAGATGAGAAACAGTTAAATTGGTGCATGTGACATTATTTGTATTTTGCCAAAATCCAAAAGAATACTACAGGAACTGGCAGACTCTTACAGAATGTGACCCTGAGGTCAACGCTTTATAAAAACAAGAGGAAGAGAGGCTCTCAAGCTATCCAGTTAGAAAAGCTTTGCCAGGCATGGTGGCTCATGCCTGTAAGCCCAGTACTGTAGAAGATCGAGGCCACTGGACCACGTGCGGTCAGGAGTTTGAGAGCAGGTTTGCCACCATGGTAAAATCCATCTCTACTAATAAATACACAAATTAGGCAGGCGTGGTGGTGGGTGCCTGTAATTCCAGCTACTAAGGAAGCTCAGGCAGGAGAGTCACTTGAGCCTGGGAGACGGAGGTTGCCAAGAGCTGAGATTGTGCCACTGAATTCCAGCCTGGCCAACAAGAGCAAAACTCTGTCTCCAAAAGTAATAACCATTGAATTTGTTCAAAACCTTTAAAAAATGCAACTCTGTTTGAACTTTATTCCCTTGTATTTTCACGAGTGAATTCTAAAATGGGACCTGGTTTTGTAGTTTTGTTCCCACAGCGTGAGGCATGTGTAAAAAGAAGCCAGCATTTCAGGCAACTCCAGCTCAGGAACGAAGACGTTTTACATGTGTTTTTACCAACTTTTATTTTACTTAAAATGGGTCAATGATCATGGCATAGATTTACAGGCACAGGGGCAGGTGGCGGTGAGCTGAGATCAGGCCACTGTACTCCAGTCTGGGTGACAAGAGTGAGACTCCATCTCAAAATCCCTGCAGAATCTAAGTGTCAGACCAGAGAAATTTGCTTGATCCTCCCCAATTTGCAGACACAGAAATGACTCACCATGAATAAAACAGAGCAGAACAAAAGTTTGGAAAAGACCCTCCAGAAGAGGTTAACACTGGTCTGCAGGAACCTGAGGTCCTGCAAAGCAGAAAGAGCTGGAATGAAGAAGCTCCCTCTGCATAGAACTCAGAGGCAAAGCAGGGGGC
>NW_016108252.1:74485-97822 GCF_001604975.1 Cebus imitator
TCCTTCCAAAGTTTACAAAGAGTCCAGGTGAATGTAAGCACATACGGGCACCTAAAACACAAGGCATGGTTTGTAGTGGAGATATAGACCACCTTGATGGAAGCACTGGCAGACAACAAAGAAATGCATGCAAACACTGCAGATTCTGATAGAAGAGAAATTAGGAAATATGTTGCTCATTGACTCCTGAATTCACAGGCGGACATTGTGTTACTATAGAATAATTTCTCCCCCATCACCATGGCGGAAATAATTAGCAACTTTGGAAAAGTTGAAAAAAAAATTGTTTTTCTTTTCATTCTGAATCTGACTCTGTCTCTCAGGCTGTACTGCAATGGTACGATCTTGGTTCAGTGCAACATCTAAGCCCTGCGTGCAGGTGACACTCTTGCCTTTCCCTCAGGAGTAGCTGAGATTACAGGCACACACCACCATGCCAGGCCAACTTTAGTATTTTTTTTTTTTAGTAGAGACTGGGATTTACCACGTTGTCCAGGCTGGCCTCCAGCTCTTGACCTCTGGTGATCTGTCCACATCAGCCTCTCAAAGTATGGGGATTGCACGCCTGAGCCACTGTGCCCGGCCAGGTTTTCATTTTCTTGTAGAGACAGGGTCTCACTGTGTTGCACAGGATGGTCTTGGACTTGAGGTCTCAAGCAATCCTCCTGCCTCAGCCTCTGGAAGTGCTTTGATCGCAGGCATGAGCAGCCATGCCCGGCCTGGTATGGCATTTGAAGAGAGACAGGATCTGCCTCAAGCTCAGTGAGTAGGGTGGATTTTGGAGGAACACACTCAAGGCTGTGCCAGGCCAGGAAAACACCAAGCCACGCTTGCTTGGAGCTCAGTCCTATGGAAGACAAGCCAAAAGTCAGACTGGCTTATTTCCTGGTGATGGGAATTTCATTCTGAAATTTTACCCGCCTTCCATTTCACCCTGAAAGAATTTGTCAACACTCATTTCATGTCACCAACTCAGGAAAAGTGACATTTTTGTCAAGTTTCCCAGACACGGCCAGGCACGGCGACCTACGCCTGTCATCCAGGCACTTTGGGAGGCCGAGATGGGTGGATCACCTGAGGTTGGGAGTTTGAGACCAGCCTTACCAACGTGGTGAAACTCCAACTCTATGAACAACGAAAACATTAGCCAGATGTGGTGGCAGGTGCCTGTAATCCCAGTTACTCAGGAGGCTGAGACAGGGTAATGGCTTGAACTCGGGAGGTGGAGGTGGCAGTGAGCCGAGGTTGCGCCACTGCACTCCAGCCTGGGCAACCCAGTGAAACTCCACCTCAAAAACAAACAAACAGACAAAGCAGCAGAAGTCTCCCAAACTGCTCCTTTACCCAGGAAACCCCACTGAGATTTGGGAGCATTGCATAAAACTCCAGGCACCCTTGCCAGACAGGTTGAATATCAAATGGTTTCCGCACCTTCTCTTCTGGCCTTTGCCAAATTGAGATTTCTCTACGAAGTCTCCAGCGACGGCACAGAAATGAAAATCAGGGCCGCTCCCCACTCTCCTCAGCTGCCAAAATGCCTCAGTCTCTGATTTTTGGATTAACCTGGACTCTTACTAATTTGGATGCCAAAATGAGCTTCAGCATCCCAGGCTGCAATTGCAGCTCTGCACTTGATTTCATTTTGTTATTTTGCATACCTTGGCAGAATCAACACGCTCCAGGCTCTGAGCCCCAGTATAAATAAAATGTGTTTTGAGTTAGAGCGTCAGTCGCACCAGCCGCCCTGCCTCTCTGAATTACAACAACAGTCAGCACAACACCAGCTGAGCCCCAACTCCGAATTGCAACAACAGTCAGACATCTGAATGTGAAACCACATACATCACTCTGCGTATGAAAATAAGTAAATAAAAAGTGAAGTTCAAGTCTATTAAGCCAACCACACTATATAAGGGGGACATTTTCTTAGCAAACATTCCAAATGGCCTCATCTCCTGCAACGCCCCATCTCTGAGCCCATGTGGGTGGGTGCGCTGGTGAGCCACAGGCTCTGGCAAGAGAGGCAATTCTTGCAGGTGCCAAATAATTTGTGTCATGAGAGAAGATCCATCACTGACGGCCTGGGCCGTAGAAGCCGGCTTGGGGGCCACACAAAGAAGAGGGATGGAAGCTGTTTATTCCAAGTGTGGGTGGAAGCAAGCCTGTGTCTACAACACCTCAGGTTACCCAAGAGGATATAATATTACAAAGTCATGTAATTTCCTGTGTTCTGACCCTGTTATCTGGGACCTCCTTGAGGCCATCATTCTGTCTACCACCTGGGGGTTAGGGTGTGGACATCTTTGGGGCCATTGTTGAGATGGTTATGAATGACCAGGACTCCAACCCATCTGCCGGCAATAATTCTGCAGGGGGAGAAAAACTACCCCATCAAAAAGTGGTCAAGGGTTATGAACAGACACTTTTCAAAAGAAGACAGATATGCGGCCAACAAACATATGAAGAAAGGCTCCTCATCCCTGGTCATTAGAGAAATGCAAATCAAAACCACACTGAGAGTCCACTTCCCACTAGCTAGAATGGCGGTCATTAAAAAATCGGGAGACAGCAGATGCTGGAGAGGATGCAGAGCAAAAGGAATGCTTTTACCCTGTTGGTGGGAGTGTAAGTCAGTTCAACCATTGTGGAAGACCGTGTGGCGATTCCTCAAGGACCTAGAAACACACAAACACAGGGAGGGGAACATCGCACACCAGGGCCCGTCGAGGGATGGGGTGCCAGGGGAGGGATAACAGGGGTTGGCGGTATCAGGGAGGGATACCATTAGGAGGAATACCTAATGTGGATGACGCGGCGATGGATGCAGCAAACCACCACCGTGGCACGTGTGTACCTACGTAGCAATCCTGCACGATCTGCTCAGGTACCCCAGAACTTAACGTATAATTTTTAAAAAAAAGAAAGAAAAAAATATTAAAAAAAAAGGAAAACTGGGAGGAGTGGGTTCAAGGAGAGCAGTAGCAAAGGTTGTTGGGCTAGGGCAGGAATAGAAGGATGTGGGGAGCTAGGGGAGGAAGAGTAGGGGGTGGTGGGGTGTTAGGGGAAGGATAGGAGGAGAGCGGCCTAGAGGAGGGGTAGCAGGTGGTTAGGGGCTAGGGGAGGAATACCAGGGGGTGGGGAGCTAGGTGAGGGATAAGCAGGGCTGTGGTTCTAGGGAATGGACACCAGGGAGTGGGGGCTAGGGGAGGGATAGCAGGGGTTAGGGGCTTGTGTAGGGTTAGCAGGGGGTGGAGGGCATGTGGAAGGATAGCAGGGGTCAGGGCCTAGGTGATGGAGAGCAGTGGGTGGGGCGAGGGGAGGAATAGCAGGGGATTAGGGACTAGGGGAGGAATAGCAGGATGTTAGGAGCTAGGGGTTGGAGGGCTTGGGGAAGGATAGCATGGGGTTGGGGGCCTAGGGGAGAAATAGCAGTGAGTAGGTGACTATGGGAGTGACAGCAGGGGTTGGGGGGCTAGAGGAGGAATAGCAGGCGTTGGGCTAGGGGAGGGATAACAGCAGGTGGAGGGCTAGGGGAGGGATAGCATTAGGAGAAATTCCTAATGCAGATGACCTGGTGAAGAATCCAGCAAACCACCAAGGTGCATGTACACCTATGTCATAAACCTACACCTTCTGCACATGTACCCTAGAACTTTAATAATAATTAATTTTTTTAAAAAGCTGGAGTTTCTTTCACCTGAGGATTAGACACCCATTTCAGACTCGGGGCCTCTTGGGAACCTGTTTTCTTTTCTACATTTTTTTTTCTTTTGAGATGGAGTCTCGTTATATTGCCCAGGGTGGAATGCAGTGGGACCATCTCGAATCACTGCAACCTCCGCCTCCTGGGTTCAGGTGATTCTCCTGCCTCAGCCTCAGGAGTAGCTGAGACTACAGGCACCTGCCACCACAGCAGACTAATTTTTTATATTCTTAGTAGAGATGGGGTTTCACCACATTGGCCAGGCCAGTATCAAATTCCGGACCTTAACTGATCCACCCACCTCGGCCTCCCAAAATGCTGGGATTACAGGGATGAGCCACTGGGCAAAGCCCAGAAAACTGTTTTCAAGAAGAGAAACAGTTAAAATGGTGCATGTGACATTATATGTATTTTGACAAAATCAATAAGAATGGTACAGGAAATGATAGAATCCTTCAGAAAGTGACCTTGAGGTCAACACTTTATAAAAACAAGACGAAGAGGGGCTCTCAAGCTATCCAGTTAGAAAAGCTTCACCAGGTGTAGTGGGTCACGCCTGTAATCCCAGCACTTTACGAGGCCAAGGCCATTGCATCATATGCTGTCAGGAGTTCAAGAGCAGGTTGGCCACTACAGAAAAATCCATCTCTACTAATAAATACACAGATAAGACAGGCATGGTGTGGCATGGCAGTGGTCCTGTAATTCCATCTACTCAAGAAGCTGAGGCAGGAGAGGCACTTGAGCCTGGGAGACAGAGGTTGCCATCAGCTGAGATTGTGCCACTGAATTCCAGACTGGGCAACAAGAGCAAAACTCTGTCTGCAAAACTAATAAACATTAAATTTGTTAAAAAAAAAAAAAACTCCAAAAAATGCATCCCCTTTTGAACTTTTTTCCCATGTATTTTCATGAGTGAATTCTAAAATGGGACCTGGCTTGGTAGTTTTGTTCCCACAGTGTGAGGCATACGTAAAAAGAAGCCAGCATTTCAGGCACCTCCGGCCCAGGAACAAAGACGTTTTCTGTGTGTTTTTACCGACTTTTATTTTACTTAAAATGGGTCAATGATCATGACATAGGATTCCGGGCACAGGGGCAGGTGGCAGTGAGCTGAGATCTCGCCACTCTACTCCAGTCTGAGTGACAAGACTGAGACTCCCTCTCAAAATCCCTGCAGGTCCTGGGGTGTCAGACCAGGGAAGCTTTGCTTGATCCTTCCCATCTGCAGACACAGAAATGACTCACTGTAAATAAAGCAGAGTAGAACAAATGTTTGGAAAAGACCCTCCAGAAGAGATTATCACTGTTCTGCAGGAACTTGAGGTTCAGCAAAGCAGAAAGAGCCAAAATGAACAAACTTCCTCTGCAGACAACTCAGAAGCACAGCAGGGGGCCAGGTGGGTTTGTTCTGAAAAATGAAGAGGCATGGATTTAGCACAGGTGGTTCTAATTCCATCAACCTCGGTCTGACAGAGACGGAATGCCAGCCTCTGTCTCTCAGGCAACTCCATCCAAAGTTTAAAAGGAGTCCAGGTGGATGTAAGCATGTATGTGCACCTAAAACACAAGGCATGTTTAATGGAGATATAGCCCACCCTGATGGAAGCACTGGCAGACAACAAAGAAATGAATGAAAACACTGCAGATTCTGATAGAAGTGAAATTAGGAAATACATCTCATTGACTCCTGAATTCACAGTCAGATATTGTGTTACTACAGAATAATTTCTCCCCCACCCCCGATCTTGCTCATGGTGGAAATATTGGTAACTTTGGAAAAGTTAAAAAAACTTTTTTCTTTTCAGTCTGAATCTGACTCTGTCCTCCAGGCTGGAGTGAAATTGTGCAATAGTGGCTCACTGCAACCTCTACCTCCTGGGTTCAAGAGATAAACCTGCCTCACCCTCCATAGTAGCTGAGTTTACACCACTATGCTGGGGTAAGTTGTGTATGGGTGTTTCTTTTTAATAGAGACTGGGTTTTACCACGTTAGCCAGGCTGGTCCCCAACTCCTGACCTCTGGTGATCTGTTCACATAGGCCTCTCAAAGTGCTGGGATTGCAGGCATGAGCCACTGTCCCAGCCATGGCCAGCTACTTTTTGTACTTTTAGTAGAGACAGGGTTTCACCATGTTGGCCAGACTGGACTTAAACTCCCGACCTCAGGTGATTCACCTGCCTCAGACTCCCAAAGTGCTGGAATTACAGGTCTGAGCCTCCACATCAGGTGTGGAAAAGTTGAAAACGAATAGTGACACATTTCCACCTAGCTGTGACAACCACAGATCATTTTTGTGTCTCCATTACTCTTTGTCCTCCTCTCTAGTTAATGACGATAAAAATCATTATACATCTTTTCTTTGTACTATATAAACCTCTTGAAAGACCTTATTTTGGCTGGTGTGGTGTCCATACCTTCAATCCAAGCAATTTGGGAGGCCAAGATGGGCGGATCACCAGACATCTGTAGTTTGAGGCCAGACTGACCAACACGGAGAAAACCAATCTCTACTAAAAATACAAACATTGGCCCGGCATGCTAGTGCATGCCTGTGATCCCAGCTACTCTGGAGGCTGAGGCAGGAGAATCGCTTGGAACCTGGCAGGTGCATGTTGAGGTGAGCCGAGATCTTGGCACTGCACTCCACCTGGGCAACAATGCTGAAACCCCACCTAAAAAAGAATGTATTCTAAGCTCTGGGGAACAGGGAGAAGTGTGCAGCTTGGTTACATAGATAAACGTGTGTCATTGTGGTTTGCTGCAGTAGCAAACCTATCACCTAGGTATTAAGGGCACCATGGCTTAGCTCTTGCTCCTGATGCTCTTCCTCCCACCATTTACCCTGAGAGGTGCTGATGTGTGATGTTCCCCTCCCTGTATCCATGTGTTCTCATCTTTCAGCTCCCACTTAGGAGTGAGAGCATGCAGTGTTTGGATTTCTGTTCCTGTGTTAGTTTACCGAGAATGAGAGTTTCCAGGTCCATCGACATCTCTGAAAAGGACATGATGTCATGAGTGATCATATTTCTTCAGGAGTACCTAGAAAAACAGAGCATACTGCTACACCCACATACATAGCGGCATGATTCAAAACAGCCCGAAGATGGAAGTAACCCAGGTGTCCAATCCACGGATCAACCAGTGAAGGGAATGAGCTCTGTGCACTCAGTGGAATACTAGACAGCTAGGCAAAGGAATGAGGCTCTAACACAGGCGGCAGGGTGGATGAAACTTGAAGACATCAGGGTCATTGAGAGAAGCCAGGCATGAAAGGCCACATAGCCTATGACTTCATTTATCTAAAATGCCTAGAACAGGCATAGATTTCACAGAGACAGAAACTAGAACTTTGAGTGGCAGGTACTGGGAAGGTGGAATGGGCAATTGGTGTTTCTCTACTATTTTTCTTTCCCGTTGTTGGAGGCGCAGTCTCGCTCTGTCACCCAGACTGGAGTACAGTGGCTCTATCTTGTCTCACTGCGGCTGTCGTCTCCCAGGGGTTCAGACAACTCTCTGCCTCAGCCTCCCGAGTAGCTTGGAATTACAGGTGCGTCCAACCACGCTCAGCTGATTTTTGCATTTTAGTAGAGATGGGGTTTCACCCTATTGGCCAGAATGATCTTGATCTCTCGACTTCTTCATCTGCCCACCTTGGCCTCCCAATGTGCTGGGGTTTCAGGAGTGAGCCTCCTTGCCTGGCCTGGAAATTGGTGCTTAATGTGGACAGTTTCTGTTTGGGAAGATGGAAACACTCTGGAGGTGGATGGTGATGATGCTTGCATAATTATTTGAATGTACTTATTACCAGTGAATTGGACTCTTTAAAATGGCTGAAATGATAGGTGCCATATAATGTGTGTTCTACCACATTGTTAGAAAATTATATTGCTATTGACAGGAAAGGAAGACTTCTTTTGTGGAAAAGGATAGCATTTAGCTGACAGCAATGAACACTGCCCAACATTAAATACACATACACTCATATATATATATATATATATATATATATATATATATATATACATATATATGTGTGTGTGTGTGTGTGTGTATGTATGTGTGTATATATATATATATATATATATATATATATATATATATATAAAGATGGAGTCTCACTCTGTCGAAAAGGCTGGAGTATAATGGCAGGATCTCAGCTCACTGCAACCTCTGCTTCCCCGGTTCAAGCGATTCTCCTGCCTCAGGATGGGCAGTAGCTGGGATTACGGGCACCCACCACTATGGCCGGCTAATTTTGCTATTTTTAGTCCAGACGGGTTTCACTGTGTTGGTCAGTCTGGTCTCAAACTCCCGACCTCAGGTGTGCCCTAAGACCTGCACTGCTCACCTGACATCTTTTCTGTTCCATCTCTGAGGGCCTAACTCCCTTGGGTGGTACTGCAGTGGATTAAGCCACAGGCCCTGGCTTATGATCTGGGCTACTGAGGAAATGGTTTGGGATAGGTCAGGCCATGCTTCAAAGCCAATTCTCCAGAAGGCTGGGAATAAACAGCTAGGTCTTCTCCCAGGATCCCGACACTGGCTCCACCTCAGCAATCCTGCCTGACCCTGGGCAGTCATGGTGCACCAACCAGCTGAAGAGGCTTAGGTAGGTGGTATTCTGCCTACAGCTAAGGGTTTTACATTCATGATCCCAGAACCATGGGACTGCAGTGGAATGGGAAACCCTGTATCCTGGAGAAAGAGAAGTCAGGAAGGTCCAAGCCAGGCATATCCTTCCACATACCACCTCCTATACCATGCCGGGAGGCACTCCTTACTGAAAATGTAACAGGATAATCCTTAATGATCACTTCACTGTGGAAGTAATGGTTGGAAAGAAAAAAAAAACCTTCTTCCTATGCCTCATTACTGGAGATATCTGAGTTTCTTAGCCTGCATGGCTGAGGAGAAAGAGGACATGCTCAAAGGGACCAATCATCTAGAAGGACTGAGGTGGCCTGCTATCCAGGATTGCACATGTGTTTCCCATTCCCAGCTCTCCCCTGAGATATGCTAGGGCCTCAGGGGAACCCCACCCTGAGCCACACATATGAGCCCTGACGAAGACCCAGTCCCCATTGCCTGACCTGCAAATCCATCATGTAGCTAAGCAGGACCTCATCATGCTTTCTGATGCAGGCCAACTTCTGGGTGTGAGGCACACTGTGCCTCGGGTTAAGGTGCTTCCATATGATTGGCTGGGCATGCCACGAAACAGCCTGCGACTTTGCAAGGGCATGAAGAGTGTAGGACAGGGCTTTGCCCAGACCTCGGATGTGGAACCCTTTCTTGGTGGTCCTCTCTCACTGCCCCAGAGTTGGAGCACTGACGTGGCTGTGGTGGTCTTGGGGGAACATGGAGCATGACCAGAAAGCATCTACTAACCAGCAGCCAGGCAAAGAAAAAGTGAGGAACCAGTTGGGGGGCAGGGTGACGTGGTCAGAGGCAGCTGCTTCCTAGGGTTCCTGAGCTGCACATGTGGTGCTGCTGTCCAGGCGTGCAGTGTCCTCTTCTCCTGGCCTCTCTGAGGAGTGCAACGGAGGTCACACCTGCTCAGGGCCTACACCCCTGTAGGTGCAGCCCCACCAGAGGGAATAAAATGTGTCTGGGGTACCGGTGCTTGGGTTGCAGAGTATAGCAGCCCCATGCACCATGAATAGTCATGTCTACCTTGGGTTTCTGGGGTGAGCATGCTAGAAACAGGCATGGGGAGCAGGGGTGATTCAGTGGTTGGCATGGGCATGCAGACTCCCTTTCCTCCAGGGGCTTTCCCATAGAAATGTGCCCTTGAACTTTCTGCTGTGGGTGAAGGCTCCATGGTGAGGCTATTTGCCCTTGTTAGTGATGAGCTTGTCTCCCTGTCCCTACCCTGTGCTCTCACACAGGCACAAACAAGCGGCCCTCCTACCTACTGGACTCTGGCATTGGCTCCCCACCCTTTCCCCATCCCTGCCTTCTGGCTTAACTCTTGTCATCCAGCCTGGCTCCACCAAAGCCTGTCTTGGGAAGCCTGAGCTCACCCCCTGCTGCCAACCATCCCAAATGGGCAGTTGCAGGGATACTGCTCTGGCCCAAAATATCCGGAGTCCATCTCCAACTCAAGTGGCTTCAGCGAGTCTGTATCTGGCCCAGGAGTGCTGGGGCCAGGCCCACATTGTGCCCCCTGGTCCTCTTCCTCCTGCCACAGGTCAGCCTCCTCCTTCGGCACCACCTCCACTACTGCCATGACGTCTTCCACCACGAACACCACCTCCCTCCACAAGGCTACCCCCACACAACCCCCACACACCCCAGCTCTGTGCACTAGTCACCCTCTCCTACCTCCAGGCTGAACATAATGCCCGCCTCCGGCCTCCCACAGACACCTGGCTCTGCTGCTCAACACAGGCCAGGGAACCCCTACAGTGTGGGGACCAGTTCTAGAGAAACCCATGGGCCTCGCCCTGCTGATAATCCATTGCTAAAGCTACGTGGACCCAAGGCTCCTGGGATGCCCCACCGGGCTGCAGTCCCACCCATGCACCTTGCGCCTCTGGGCCCCAGCCCGATCAGCTATGCCCAGCCGCACAGAATACACAGGGTGAGGCCCTGGACTTGCAAAGCCCTGATGACAGCGGTGCATGCCGCAGTTGCCTGCCAGAGGTAACCTCTGGGTCGGCAGTGCAGTATCTTGCATGTGCACAGCGTGTGCACAGTCCACCCACGGGTGACCCTGGCATCTTGCCTCCGGTGTGCTTAGGACCCAGCAGGAGAGGAATGCTCCTGGGAGTCCAGCATCCTTAGGGAGGAAGCATGGCACTAGGGGTCTGTACTCACCTAGACCTGCCAAGAGTGCAGACAAACTCCACCCCAGCAAAGTTCCAGGCGGCTTTCCTCCCACGCGCCTGCCCCAGCCCACTTCCCCCAAACCTCCTCCGCTGCCGCACTTGCCCCAGCAGCCAGCGCTGGTCCCACTCCCAAAAGGAGCACCAAAGACAGATGCAAGCACCCTGAGGGCCCGGTGACCCAGAGGCTGTTTGTCCTCCTCAGAAGCACCTGTAATATCTGTTTCTCTGGTCAGGTTGGTCTCTCTGCAAGAATACAAACTCAGCGAGGTGTTTGGATGCTGTCAACGAAAGGGGCTGGGGTTTTCACTGCGTGGTTGCGAAATTATGGGAGGACGCGGTAGAGAGGGGGTCGTCCTTAGTGCTCATGAGAAACTCAGGTTTGTTAAACTCATTGATGTTTCTTGAGGATTCTTTCTGTTACTCTTGGACATGTCCGATGTGGGGGCAACTTGTGGGAGATGGACCTGGGGCGCCATTGTTTTCCCGTGCACTTTTTATTGAAACGGTTTTTCTCTGTGAATGTGGTCCTGGCTCACATACACAGGCAGTGTGCGAATACACTGTAAGCAGGAAAAAAAAAAAAAAAAAAAAAAAAAAAAAAAAAAAAAAAAAAAAAAAAAAAAACCTTGTACTTTTAGTTAGCACATTTCAAATTTCTGACTTTCTTCACAGGACTTAGCAAAGTTTGACATAAATTGCGTAACTTTCGGGTATGTAGAAGTCTGGAACCATGAATAATCAGTTTAAATTTGCCTCTTTTAAACCGGTAATTGTCTCTCTCCTTCTATGACAGCATTTGAAAGATGTTTCATGTATGTCAGGTACTGTAAATAATTTAAATGGAAGAAGTGTTGGTATTGGAGATAAATGGTGGTAGATAGCCAAAAACGGAAGCAAATAGATGCGCTTAAGTTTTCGTATTAACCTGGCAAACTGACGTACTCCTGTAATCCCAACATTTCTGGAAGTGAAGGTGTAAGATTGACTTGAGATCACAAGCTGGAGACTAGACTGAGTAACGTAATGGGGGTCCTATAATCTGTTGCCATTCTGGCACCAGGGACCGGTTTAGAGGAAGGCAGCTTTTCCACAGACAAGAAGTTGGTAAGGGGAAGAAGGCGGAGAGTGGACATGATGCCGAGCAGAGAGGTGGCAGGTTACCAAGGGGCACCGGATAAGGTGGGTCTTCTGCTCGGAAGAGCGTGATGGGGCAGTTTGGTCGGCAGCGGGGCTAAGTGGAGCGCAGTGTGGGGCAGCAGGGTGACAGGGAGGATGGTGTCCTGCAGCTGTGACACCTCACGTCATTCTCAGACGTTACATTCTCATAAGGAGATTGCCACTGAGATTTCTCGCATACATAGGCCAGAGTACTGCTCCTAGCCTCCGCCAATCCCACCGGATGCGGGGGTCAGAGACGTAGAGTGATTCACCCCTTGTTTGCAGCCAGGTCCCTGAAAGGCCAAAGATATTTATAGCTGAAAGCCAGAGTTTGTGGATCCCTGATCTCGGTAGTGTACATTTCAAATCACTAAAAATTGTACAATATCTAAAAGGTTGTCCCCCAAGAAAGCATGTACTTTAAGTAGCTCGGTTTAATCACTTATCAAAATATCAGGTTTTGCGTGGCAGTTCACCCTTGAAAGCCCATCGCTTTGGTAGCCCCATACTGGTTTCAAAGTTGGGCAACCGGAATCTATTTAAACACACACACACACACACACACACATACACACTCACACACACCAGCTTCTGGATCTATTTAAACACACACACACACAAACGCACACACACACACACACACACACACACACACACACCAGCTCTGTCAGCAGGGAGATACTCACTTCCTCCATGAATATTTTTGAGGCATTAAGATAAAAACATTTTTTGAAAGTAATTTTACAACTGTTAGTGCTAATTGAATTGAAAACTATTCTGTTTTGCTGTAATGTCTGTTTAAAATTTTTCAGAATGAAATTTTACATGTAATATCAAATGCCTGATGTCATTGCTACACATTCTTAAAAGGAAATTAAGTAGGAGAGTAAACTGTGGTGTTGACAGTTTTCCTCATTTGTTTGCAACTAAGTTGATACAAAAATAGGCATCTCTTACCTCTGCATTGGAATCTGTACACGTTTCCTACCTGGGCTGTGTTTCTTCAGTTTATGCCTGTATTCCCACCACTTTGGGAGGCCTATGCAGGTGGACCTAAGCAGATCAGGAGATTGAAACCAACCTCCCTTACAGGGTGAAAGCCAGTCTGTAATAAAAACACAGAAAATTAGCCAGGTATGGTGCCACATGGCTGTAGTCGCAGCTACTCTGGAGGCTGAGTCAGGAGAACTGCTTGAGCCCAGGAGGCAGATGTTGCAGTGAGCTAGGATTGCACTACTGCACTCCAGCCTGAGTCACCAAGTGAGAATGTGTCTCAAAAAAAAAAAAAAAAAAGTAGCAGTTTTGGCCAGGCGAGGTGGCTCACTCCTGTTATCCCGACACATTGGACAGATCACAAAGTCAATTTTCAGATTGACTGCTGAACTAAACTCAAACTAAAAGATTTGTCCTTAAAGGTATATTAAAGGGCAAAGGAAATGATTTAATGTATTTGTTGCTCAAGTTGAAGGTACCCAGAACTTTTTTGTAGCATTCTGTGACTAAAGGGGACAATGGTTATGAAAACTTATTTTCCATCTTAATCAAAAGTGAACCAGCTAAGTTGCCAAATTACATTGCTTAATGACATTAATTTTTCCAAAATAGTGGAAAATACATTTCTTTCAGGAAATAACATTAATTTTGTATGATCTGGAAGGGCTGGGGTTTTGTGAAGTTATTTTTATTTTATTTATTTCTGTATGTATTTATTTTGTGATGGAGACTAGCTTTGTCATCTACACTTGGGTGCAGTGGCTTGAACTTAGTTCATTGCAAACTCCACGTATTGGGTTCAAGCTATTTTTCTTCCTCAGCATCTTTAGTAAGTGGGATTTCAGGTGTCTACCTGCACAGCTGGATAATATTTTGTAATTTTTGTACAGACAGCATTTCACCCTCTTGGCCAAGCTGGTCTTCAAATCAGGGTCCACCCTCTTCTGCCTCCCAAAGTGCTATTAATACAGGCATAAGCCACCATGCACAGCATATCAGATTTCCACTATGCTCAGCCTATCACACTTAATTTAATATGGATAGGAATGCTTTAAAAGTCATCCCTTTGGGCCAGTTAAGTGTATAATACATCAGCATAAAGATTCAGGGTGGAGATTGCCTAAAGGTTTAAGAAATTATCTAGTAATAAAAAAAAAAAAAATGGGTGGTTGAGAAATACAATGATCCTGTCAGATAAAAAGATTTGGATCCAAGTAAGTAAAACGATTAATTTACTTGATCATACAACCTAAAGTAATGGAATATGTAAAGATTAAAGATCTAATTAATGGCTTAATATATAAAGTTATAAATAACTACTAAAATATGTAAGAATGCTTACCTGAGTGTTCTTTTGTTTTCCATTGAAACAGAACTTTTATAATCCGTAGTGTTTAGAAGTAACAAATTAATCTGCAGAAGGAAGCATTTTCATGAGAAAATTTTGACAAGATTTGTTTTTTAGGGTAAAAATGTGACAAAAATTTTAGAAAAGTTACCAACTTTGGCTTTTGGGTGGGTTATTCATGTTAGGATGTTGCATTTTCATTCACATATAAAGTAGAATTCTGAAGATTAAATAAAATGATAAAACTCCCTAGTCTTATGTGTCTTTACAGTGGCAATTCATGATATAATGTCTGCCCAGGTGTGATAACTCAGGTCTTTAATCCCAGCATTTTGTGAGGCTGAGACAGGCATTTGAGACAAAGGCTGGGCAACATGAACAAATCGAGTCTCTATGAAATAGCCAAAAATGGCTGCATTTAATTGAGCAGCACCACACCAGCCCCTCTCAGGGTAAATCCTGGGAGGAAGAGCATCAGGATCAATAGCTAAGGCATGGTGGCCTTAATACCTAGGTGGCGGGTTGGCTGCTGCAGCAAACCTCCTTGACAGACGTTTAGCTCTGTAACCAAGCTGCAGACTTGTCCATGTTCCCAGAGCTTAAAACAGATTCTTTTTTAGGTGGGGCTTCAGCCTTCTTGCCCAGATGGAGTGCAGAGTGCCATGATCTCAGCTCCCCTCAATGTCCACCTCCTAGCTTCCAAGCGATTCTCCTGCCTCAGCCTCCCGAGTAGCTGAGATCAGAGGCATGCACCAGCATGCCTGGCCAATTTTTGTTTTTTTAGTAGAGATTGTGTTTCTTTGTTTTGGTCAGTCTGACCGTAAACCACAGATCTCAGGTGATCCGCCCACCTCAGCCTCCCAAACTGCTGGGATTGAAGGTTTGGGGACCACATTGGCCAAAATAAAATTTTCGAAAAGTTTACATAGTACAAAGAAAATACATATAATTATTTTTATCGTCATTAACTAGAGAGTAGGACAAAGAGTAATGGAGACACAAAAATGATCTGGGATTGTCACAGCTATTTGGGAATGTGTCATTATTTGTTTTCAACATTTCCAGACCTGGTGTGGAGGCTCAGACCTGTAATTCCAGCACTTTGGGAGTCTGAGGCAGGTGGATCACCTGAGGTCAGGAGTTCAAGTCCAGTCTGGCCAACATGGTGAAACCCTGTCTCTACTAAAAATACAAAAATTAGCTGGCCATGACTGGGACAATGGCCCATGCCTGCAATCCCAGCACTCTGAGAGTCTGATGTGGACACATCTCCAGAGTTCAGGAGTTGGAGACCAGACTGGCTAACGTGGTAAATTCCAGTCTCTACTGAAAAAAAATCCATTAAAATGTTACCCCAGCATGGTGGTGTGTGCCTGTAAACTGAGCTACTGTGGAGGGTGAGGCAGGTGTATCCCTTGAACCCAGGAGGTAGAGGTTGCAGTGAGCCAATATCACACAATTGCACTCCAGCCTGGGAGACAGAGTCAGATTTAGACTGAAAAGAAAAAAGTTTTTTTAACTTTTCCAAAGTTGCTAATATTTCCACCATGAGCAAGATCGGGGGTGGGGGAGAAATTATTCTGTAGTAACATGATATCTGACTGTGAATTCAGGAGTCAATGAGATGTATTTCCTAATTTCACTTCTATCAGAATCTGCAGTGTTTGCATTCATTTCTTTGTTGTCTGCCAGTGCTTCCATCAGGGTGGGCTATATCTCCATTAAAACCATGCCTTGTGTTTTAGGTGCCCGTACCTGCTTACATTCACAGGGACTCCCCTGGCTCCCAAGGGAAAGAATCTCCTGCTTTTACAAAAAGTTATTGTTAAAGTTCTAGGGTACATGTGCAGAACATGCAGGTTTATTACATAGGTGTACTTGTGTCTTGGTGATTTGTTGCATTCATCACCCGGTCATCTACATTAGGGATTTCTGCGAATGCTATACCTCCTCTAGCCCTCCACCTGCTGCTATCCCTCCCCTAGCCCTAACCCCCTGCTCTCCATCCCCTAGTCACCCATCCCCATGCTATCCTTCCCCTAGTCCTCCACCCCCTGCTATCCCTCCCCTAGCCCCTAACCCGCTGCTATTCCTCCCGTATCCCCAACAGCATCCTGTCACTCCCATAGCCCCCCACCTGCTGCCGTTTCTCCCCTCCCCCCAACCCCTGCTATCCCCACCAGCCCTCTATCCCCTGCTATCCCTACGTAAGCCTCTAACTTTCTGCAATCCCTTCCCTAGCCCCGCACCCCCTGCTGTCCCTCCGCTAGCTCCAAAACCCGTGCTATTTCTACCCTAGCCCTGCACCTCCTTCTATCCCTACTGTGTTCCCCACTCCCTGCTATCCCTCCTCTGTTCCCCACCCCCTGCTATCCCTTCCCTAGCCCCCAAACCTGTGCTATCCCACTTCTAGTCCCCACACCCTGCTATCCCTCCCCTAGCCCAAAAACCCTGCTATCCGTCCTCTAGCCCCTAACCCCCTGCTATCCCTCCCCTAGCCCCTCAAACACTCCTTTCCCTCCCGTATCCCCTAACCACTGCTAGTCCTCCCCTAGCCCTCACTCCCTGCTTTCTACCCTAGGTCGCCACCTACTGCTATTCCTGCACAAACCTGGAAACACCTGCTATTCCCGCCATAAGCCTCACCTCCTAATATTTCCCCCCAATACACAGCCCCTGCTATCCCTCCCCAACCACCCCTCCCCTTGTGTCCCTCCCTTAGTCCACCCCATCCCCCGTCAGGCCCCAGTGTGTGATGCTCCCCTCCCTATGTCCATGTGTTCTTATTGTTCAACACCCACTTATGAGTTGGAACATGCGGTGTTAGTTTTCCTTTTATTGTGTCAGTTTGAACCCCATCCAAGCTAGGTGAAGGATAGGAACAGACACTTCTAAAAAGAAGGAAATCATAGGGGAAAAATGCCTCCTGCTTGTAGACACATCAAAAGCTTCACTCTGGGTCCTGATTAGAAATAACAGCAACCTGTGTATCCTCTGAGGCAGTCTTTGCAGGGGTATTACTGAGCCTAATAACCATATCAGTAAGCTCCCACGCCTGTGATAACTTCAGCCAGCCAGGCACAAGCCCACCATGCTCATCAATAACATTCTCCCAAGGCAAACACGGAAATTAATTTTTCAGAAATCCCTTCTGATTGCAAAATGAAAGGCCCTTTGAGAAAGACAACAGGCATTCTGGGGAGAAAAGAGGGCCTTTTGTGACAAACCTGTATGTAGATGAAGGATACCACATTGGAGGTTTCCAGTAAATGGGGACAGCTTTTTGGAAAGGGCTGCTAAAGGCATATTTTCTGTACAGATGAAAGGGACTCACAGGCTTCAGAGTTCGCAAGCATTAAAGTTAAAGGAGGTAGAGTAAAAACTAGGTGGGAAGCCAGGCACCATGTCTCAGGCCTGTAATCCCAGCACTTTGGGAGGCTGAGGACAGAGGATCACCTGAGACCAACAGTTCGAGATCAGTCTGGTCAACATGGTGAAACCCTATCTCTACTAAAAATACAAAATTACCCATGCTGGTGTCATATGCCTGCAATCCCAGCTACTCGGGAGACTGAGGCAGGAGAATCACTTGAACCTGGGAGGCAGAAGTTGTGGTGAGCTGAGATCAAACCACTGCACTCTAGCCTGGGCAAGAAGCCAGACTCGTCTCAATAATGGTAAGCATTGTCATAACTGTAGGGCACAGTGGCTCACATCTGTCATCCCAGCACTTTGGTAAGCCAAGGAGAGAGGACTACCTGAGTTCACGTGTTTGAGGCCAGCGTAGCCAACATGGAGAAACCCATGTCTACTAAAAATATAAAATTATCCAGGCATGGTGGCACATTCCTGTAATTGCAACTACTCGGGAGGCTGAGGCAGGAGAATCATTTAAACCCCGTAGAGGGAGGCTGCAGTGAACCTAGATGGTGCCACTGCACTCCAGCCTGGGTAACAAGAGCAAATTCTTTATCTAAAATACAACAAAGAAAAACCAAGGTGGGAAACTTTAATCTGTGTCACCTAGAGATGTGCTGTGTGCAGAGCTTGGTTGATTTCCTGAAATTTGGTGGAATTCCTCTCTTCCTTACATTTGCTCTAGGATGTTCTATCTGTAACACCCTTGCTCTCATGAAAATTCATAGAAAATGCATCCCCTTAGGCCGGGCACAGTGGTTCCCATTTGTAATCCCAGCTACTCGGGAGGCTGAGGAGGAGAATCGTTTGAACCTAGGAGTCAGAGGCTGCGGTTAGCTGAGGTGGTACCATCGCACTCCAGCCTGGTGACAGAGTGACACTCCATCTCCAAAAATAATAACATTAAAAAGTTCTTTGTCAGCCCTGTGTTTGGAAAGGTCCCTGCTGCTAAGAATTGCCAAGTGTGTGATAGAATATATTGTTTGCCAAGAAGAACCATGGCAAGGAAAACTAGCTGCCTCCTCACCAACTAGAAAACTACCTGGGGCATTCCAAAGTGGCAGAACAATATATAAATATCATGCAGGAACTAAAACAATTCTTTAAGCACAGGACATCTCACCCTGTCCCCTCATGGAGAAAAGTTTTTAGCTTGTGATCAGTGGTAAGTGGGCACAAGCTGCCTACCTGGTCTATTCTTGTGTGATGAGAAAATACCAAACACCAGTTTGTTAAGAAGCATCACGTGCTCAGAGAGAATAAACCCTTGGGTCAGAGTCTCCTGGAGGCCCTCGGCCCAGACGGCCATCAGCCCCCGAGGCTCTCAGCTCAGAAGGCTGCTAGCCTCCTTGGATAGAGCCACTTTGCTGATCTATCTGGGTATCTGGTTCTTAGTGCCTTCAGTGCCACTGGGGCGGGTGTTCTCCAAGGCCAAGCTGTTCTCCATACCCAGCAAAGGCCATCATTGCCAGAGCTCTGCTTGACTCACTCCCACCTCCCACACCTGAGAGAGGCATAAATAGGTAATATGCCCCACCCGAGCTCCTGCCCCTGCCATACATACAGCACTGCCAATATCTGTTGTGGAAAAGAGATGTCTCTTCCTTCCTCTTTAAATTTTCATCATTCCTGTATGATATTGGCCATGCACGAGGTTGGGGGAAAGTCTGTGTGAGTGAGCTTTACAAAAACCATATATCTTCCAAAGATATGTTCATTCTGCTCACATCATCTCTTAAAGAATGGGGTCGGCCGGGCGCGGTGGCTCATGCCTGTAATCCCAGTACTTTGGGAGGCCGAGGCGGGGGGATTACGAGGTCAAGAGATCGAGACCATCCTGGTCAACATGGTGAAACCCCGTCTCTACTAAAAGTACAAAAAATCAGTTGGGCATGGTGGCGCATGCCTGTAATCCCAGCTACTCAGGAGGCTGAGGCAGGAGAATTGCCTGAACCTAGGACACGAAGGTTGCGGTGAGCTGAGATTGCGCCATTGCACTCCAGCCTGGGTAACAAGAGTGAAACTACGTCTCAAAAAAAAAAAAAAAAAAAAAGAATGGGGTCAGCCAGGTGCGGTGGATCAGGCCTTTAATCCCAGCATGCTGGGAGGTGGAGAAAGGTTGATTATTTGACGTCAGGAGTTTGAGACCAGCCTGGCCAACATGGAGGAACCTGTCTCAGCCTTTATATCGGCTCTCTACAAAACCACCACCTCATAAATAGAATCCTGTTGCTTTTGCCTCCTGATTAGCTGGCATTATAAGTGCCTGGCACCACACACGGCTAATATCTGTAGTTTTTATTTAGTAGAGGTGTGGTTTCACCAAGTTGACCAGGTTGTTCTCGAAATCCTGACCTCAAGTAATCTGCTTGCCTTGGCATCCTAAAGTGCTGGGATTATAGGTGTGAGCCACCATGCCCAGCCTCCAGTTGTCAAATCTTGCTGATAGGTTTGATTACCTGAATGAGCCCAATATGACAATAAAGGCTGGTAGTATCTCTTTCCAGCTGCAGAGAGTGTCACAGATGAAATGAAATCCATCTTCAGTATTCAGGACTGTCGATGTATTCTGGTTTGCAATTTTGACTAATCTGGTAAGAGATGGGGGCTGAGGAATTTCAAGCTGCTTTTTTACTTTTACTGTTTTGCTTTGTTTTTTTGAGACAGAGTCTCACTTTGTTACCCTGGCTGGAGTGCACTCGCGTGATCTCAGCTCACAGTAACCTCTCCACTTCCCGGGATCAAACTATTTTCCTGACATGGCCTCTGCAGTAGCTGGGGCTACAGGTGCCCACCACCATGCCTGGGTAACATTTTGTATTTTTAGTGAAGATGGGGTTTCACCATGCTGACCAGGATGGTCTGGAACTCCTGACCTCGTGATCCACCTGCCTTGGCATTCGAAAGTGCTAGGATGACAGGCCTGAGCCACTGTGCCTGGCCACTCTTTTTGTTTTTTAAATAACAGCACTATTCCATGTCTCACGAGTGCCACAGAAAACGCTTGTAGAATATTTTCCACCAAATTATGACTTTTATTGTGGTAAAAATATCATGCATCAGAAAATCAAACCCTCTTTGTAAAATGTCAAATGCATATTATGGTTAGCATACATGCCAATTGCTGTCCAGCTGTCGGGTAACTGAAGTTGATTCAAGTTCAGTCCCTAAGAACGTGTAACACCTGTTCAGCGGGTTATTTTTTTTTTCCATGTAATTGTATTTAATTATTTATTTTTGGAGAAAGGTTCTCATTCTCACCCAGGCGGAAGTGCACTCCTGTGATCTGAAACCTCATTGCAGCCTCAGACTCCTGGGCTGAAGCAATTTTCTTGCCACAGCCTCCTGAGTAGCTGGGACTA
The DNA here is from genome assembly GCF_001604975.1 of Cebus imitator. Classification (NCBI taxonomy): domain Eukaryota; kingdom Metazoa; phylum Chordata; class Mammalia; order Primates; family Cebidae; genus Cebus; species Cebus imitator. The sequence continues at coordinate 95,301 of NW_016108252.1, forward strand.
CAGGTGTGTAGTCTGGCAGGTACTAGGACTAGAGACTAGGTCTATTTTTTTTTTTTTTTTTTAAAGAACGGTGGGTCTTGCTATATTGCTTAGGCTTGTCTTGAACTTCTGCCTTCAAGAGATCAGTCTTGGCTGCCAAAAGTGCTGGAATTTCAGGCACCAGCCACTGCATCTGGCTAGAACTTCATGTTATTTTGTAATATCAGCAGGCTTTGCTTCTCAAAGCAAACCCCACTTTGAGAAACAAACCCCACTGGACACGTGTTACACATTCTTGGAGAGTCAGCTTTGAAAGGTCCATTTATTTCTTCCCTTTAACTTTCAGATATGTTGAAGTGCAGAAAATCCTGTCCGTATAATTTACACTTACTGCTGCCTTCCACGCGAAGGTATCAGACCACATGATGACTTCTTCACATGGTACGTCTGAAAGAAAAGTCGGAAATGTGACCAGGCGAGGTGACTGATGCCTGTAGTCCCAGCAGGTTGGGAGGCCGAGGCAGGTGGATTACTTGAGATCAGGAGTTCGAGGCCAGCCTGGCCCCCATGGAGAAACCCTGTCTCTACTAAAAATACAAACATTAGAGGCAGGCTGTGTTGGCTCACTCTTGTAATCCCAGACCTTGGGGAGGCTGAGGTGGGTGGATCACCTGAGGTCAGGAGTTCGAGACCAGGCTGACCAACATGGTGAAAACATGTCTCTACTAAAAATACAAAAATTAGCCAGCCTTAGTGGTGGGTCCTTGAAATTCAAGCTACTTCACAGGCTGAGGCAGAAGAATCCCTTGAACCCGGGAGGCAAAGGTTGCAGTGAGCTGAGATCATATCTCGCAGCTTATTTTCTGTTTCCCATTCTATTAAATTCTTATGATCAAATTCCACATGGAGATAATTTAGGAAAAATACTCGCAGAGTCAGAGTATCATAGACACTTTTTTTAAAAAAAACCGTGTCTCACTTTGACTCCAAAAACAACATGCAGTGGAGGGAGCTAGCAAGCTCACTGCAGACTGGCTCTCATATCCCTAAGCTATCCTCCAGCCTCAGCATCCCAAAAGGCAGGAAGTACACTGATGCACAATTAAATCCAGCCATTTTTGGCTATTTCATAGAGACTCTATTTCTCCATGTTGCCCAGCCTTTGTCTCAAGTGCCTCAGGTGAAGCGCAATGCCTGTCTCAGCCTTGCAAAATGCTGGGATTAAAGACCTCAGTTATCACACCTGGACAGACACTATATCTTGAATTGCCATTGTGAAGACACATAAGACTAGGGAGTTTTATCTTTTTATTTAATCTTCAGAATTCTACTTTATATGTGAATGAAAATGCAACATCCTAACATGAATAACCCACTAGAAAGCCAAAGTTGGTAACTTTTCTTTTCAAAACTTATTTGCACATTTTTACCCTAAAAAACAAATCTTTTCAAAATGTTCTCATGAAAATACTTCCTTCTGCAGGTTAATTTGTTACTTCTAAGCACTATGGATTATAAAAGTTCTGTTTCAATGGAAAGCTAAAGAACACGCAGGTAAGCATTCTTATGTATTTTAGTCGTTATTTATAACTTTATATATTGAGCCATTAATTAGATCTTTAATCTTTATATATTCCATTACTTTACGTTGTATGATCAAGTAAATTAGTTGGTTTACTTACTTGAATCCAAATATTTATATCTGATAGCATCATTGGATTTCTCCACCACCCATTTTTTTGATTACTAGATAATTTTTTAAACCTTTAAGCAATCTCCACTCTGAATCTTTATGCTGATGTATTATACACTTAACTGGCCCAAAGGGATGACTTTTAAACATTCCTATCAATATTAAATTAACTGTGATAGGCTGAGCATAGTGGATATCTGATATGCTGTGCATGGTGGCTTATGCCAGTATTAATAGCACTTTGGGGGGCAGAAGAGGGTGGATCCTGATTTGAAGAACAGCTTGGCCAAGAGGGTGAAATGCTGTCTACAAAAATTACAAAATATTAGCCAACTGTGCAGGTAGACACCTGAAATCCCACTTACTAAAGATGCTGAGGAAGAAAAATAGCTTGAACCCAATAGGTGGAGGTTGCAATGAGCTAAGTTCAAGCCACTGCACCCTACCTTAGATGACAAGGCTAGTCTCCATCACAAAATAAATAGATACAGAAATAAATAAGATAAAAAAATTTGTGAGAACATATTGCTAAACACCTACTTACAACCATTGTCAAACATTTCAAGAAAGAATTAATATTAGTTCATGGAAGAAATTTATTTTCCACTATTTAGGAAAAATTAATGTCATTAAGCATAGTAGTTAGGCAATTTAGCTGATTCACTTTTGATTAAGGTGGAAAATATTTTCTCATAACCATTGTCCCCTTTAGTCAAAGAATGCTACAAGAAGAACGTTCTGGGTACCATCAAGTTTAGCAACAAACACATCTAATGATTTCCTTTATCCTTTAATATACCTTTATCAACAAATCTTTTAGTTTGAGTTTAGTTCAGCAGTCTTTCTGAAG
>NW_016108252.1:97911-103756 GCF_001604975.1 Cebus imitator
TCTCATTCTGTCACCCAGGCTGGAGTGCAGTAGTGCAATCTTAGCTCAATGCAACGTCCGCCTCCTGGGTTCAAGCAGTTCTCCTGACTCAGCCTCCAGAGTAGCTGTGACTACAGCCATGTGCCACCACACCTCGCTAATTTTCTGTATTTTTATTAGAGACTGGCTTTCACTCTGTAAGCGAGGATGGTTTCAATCTGCTTACTTGCTTAGCTCCACCTGCATAGGCCTCCCAAAGTGGTGTGAATACAGGCATAAACTAAAGAAACACAGCCCAGGTTGGAAACCTGTACAGATTCCAATGGAGATGTAAGAGATGCCTATTTTTGTATCAACTTAGGTGTAAACAAATAAAGAAAACTGTCAACACCACAGTTGACTCTCCTACATAATTTCCTTTTAAGCATGTGTAGCAATGAAATCAGGCATTTGATATTACATGTAAAATTTTATTCTGAAAATTTTTAAACGGACATTACATCAAAACAGAATAGTTTTCAATTCAATTAGCACTAACAGTTGTAAAATTACTTTCAAAAAATGTTTTTATCTTAATACCTCAAAAATATTCAGGAAGTGAGTATCTCCCTCTCCCACCAAAGACAACCTATTTCTTATAGTGGTACTCAGGTCATAATGCAGAAACCACATACTGATTTTCCATTCAACAGCAAGGTCTGGTATGCAATAATGAAGATTTTTAGTATCACCTTCAGTCTCCTTTTTCACATCGCCTTCCCCCATCATCTCCTGTAAATGTCCGGTATCTTGAGCTACCATGTGCTTCACGAGAAGCACGGTTCACTCTCTCCACAGAGGGTGGACACACTGGTTCTTTTCTGCCACAATGCTGACCATCACTGGAACAGAAATCACCATGGCTCCTTAAGTATCTCTCCCGACTTCTGCAATATCTATCTCGTGTATTGTTATGATCAGGGCAACTGCTTCCACCATAAGTCTTCCAAGGCCTTTGCGCAGGTGCTAAACCATAAGAGGTCCCTGCATGGTTAATAAAATCATAGAACTTATGTTGAAATACATTTAAACATTTTTACTGGCATCACTGAAGCATGAATGAGGTAAGTACTATTTGGAAATATTTGCATTCATCTGTCTTCATTGACAGGATAGTATTTATTTCTGCATGATCAAAAGGGTTATTTAAAAGAGGCATAAGACTAGTATTTTCTAGCTTAAGGAATTTTATTCTGAATTAAACGCCAATCACATTTTCTGATAATTAATGGAGGTTTTAAGCTTCCTACAATTCCCTAAGCTTTGTACTGTTCAAAACTCTCAGTATTTAAACATGTTACATTTTTCCTTTATACTTTCCCTTTTAAAAAATCTGGTCTATTCAATATAATTCTGTAGTTTAAAAATCAAACTTGGAGTCTTACTATAAGTCCGATATGAAGCTCTGTTAGACCTTCTACTATGATGTTGAGAATGATCTCTACCACCATGCCTTCTGTAGCCAACATGATCACTAAATTAAAACAAACAAACAAACAAACAAACAAACAAAAACACAAAAAACGTTTGACAGTGTGAGAATGAACGATTTATGAAATCTATTGGACAAAACTGAAAAATGTTATAATACCTATATCCTCTAGTGGAATGTTTATCCTCTCTAGAACGAGCATGATCACGGTATGCATAGTGTCTGTGCATCGAAGCATATTCCATGGTGTCTCGGAAACTTGGATTATTTCTGATTGCATAAGTTGAAGAAACAAATTTTAAGTAATCAACTTCTCGTATCGAAAACATAACTTATTTACAGCTTAAATAAAATAAAGGCCAGGTATATGTAAAGGCCTAGGCACTTCTCCAAATACAATATGAAAATACCCAAAAGACAGGTGGAAGTGATACTGATAATTAAGTTATTCAGAAAATGCATTTCAAACCCAAGTGAGATACCATACTTCAGCCATACTAAAATGGCTATACATTGTAAAATGCTAGAAATATCAAGACCATGCGAGGATGCAGATAAACTGGAACCCTGACACAATGTATGTTGGATTGGAAATGATTCAGCTACTATGAAGAAATGGGGTGGGGCCTCAAGAATAAAACAAGCTTAACATTAGGACCAAGAATTTTCACTCATACATACCCAGAATTGAGTAACTGTACTCAAACAAATGTGTGCATAAAAATAGTGTGGAGGAAGCACCCTAACAAAAGAATGGGTTAACAGGTTCTGTAAAAAGTGAAGTGCTATGATGCGAATGAAACTTCAGGGCATCAGGCAGAAAGAAAACAGATATAAAAGTCAAGTAGTGTTTGATCAAGCCCATTAACATGAAGTATGCAGAACAGGTCAGCTCACAAGCAAAACAGACTGGTGGTTATTAGCAGCTGAGGGAAAACACAAAATGAAAGGGACTGCTTAACTGGTAAGGGGCTTGTAGTCTGGAGCAATGAAAAGGTTTTGGAACTAGACGGGGGTTGTTGCAAAACACAGCAAGTAATAAATACCACTGAATTGTTTACCTTAAAATGTTCCATTTTCATACGTGAATATCATAATAAAAACAACAATAATATAGTTTGCCATTTTTCCATTACCTATTCTTACTTGCATAAACATCATGTTTTCGTGACATATGATCACACCTCCAGGAAGAGACTGAAGTTCCGCGTGAAGGCCCTCTGTAATTCTCTCTTCCACGTGATGTGGGACCTGTAAATTTAGCATGATGAAACAGTAAGTAAACAGTAGAAAACCTGAAACAGTATTATTTGTTCTCTAAGACAACTGTTACAAGATATTTCTTCAGTGATTCAATCCTTGTTTCCCTAAGACACCAGAAATTCATGACACCTTGAATACTTCTTATGGCTTTGAATTATCTCTTGATTCCTACAAGGCCAGTTCTTACAAACTTAAGCCAGACACTAACACTTAGGTAAAAGTTCACTTTTAATGGTTAATAAGTATTAGTTATTATTTTCTTTCTCATACGAATTGCCTACCACTATTAATGACACAGGCAAAACACGTAAAACCATCAAAGACTTCACTGCTTGTAAAGTTTACTCGTTGATGCTTCCTCAGTTCAAGAAAGTAAAATTACCCATGTTATTCAGTGCATCTCACATACACAAATACTGCAATCCTGAAATGGCTGCATGCTATATTTTCACCTAAGCTTTCTCCTTGGTCTGTAAGTGGTTGGCCCTATCTTAAATGTTGAAAAATTAAAATGTACCAGTGCAGGTTTTCTAATGATGGCCAAGAATTCTTCTCCTGGCAATAAGCAGTACTATTAACGTGCTAATTACACCATTATGCCTCTTTCAAAATAGAAAACAATCTCTTTTAATATACTCTTCATGTGCAGCTTCTTAAGGGTCAGTCTATTACCTATGATGTGTACATTGGCTAAACTTTTGATGAAAATGTGGGGACTTGTGCATTTTGAAGTCAGTAGATACCTAACCTCACTGATACTCTATTACAAAATGTAAAATAGAAAATGCAATGTTTCCATTTTCTCCATATTATCATGGAGGACTAAGTGAGAATTTTAATATGTTCTACTTAAAATTCTTTGCTGAGAGCTGTTACTCTATTGTCTGGCTTTCTTCTGTTCACTCTGAAACCTTACACTTCTCCTTCTCAGAATTATTACTTCTATTCAACCCTACTGCTTGCTTCGTACTGCTTCATTCTGAATTCTCTCCTCAAATACATTCAACTCCTACACTGTTTCTTGTGTTAATGTTTAAACATCCCTGTAGCAACTTAACGATTAATTTTCAGCCCTTCCTATGTTTCACAACTCTGCACTTCTCTGATAGCCACATAACTGAAAATGTTGGGCATGCTCTTGTCCAATATCCATCTTTGAGGATGCTCTTACTATCCTAAAAACCGGTCAGAATGCCTCTCACATAAGCATTGCCAGGGTCCCAGGATCTGGATGGCCAGGCACAATGGCTCACACCATGAGCCAGTGTGGAAGACTGAGGTAAGTCAACTGCTTGATATCAGGGATTTAACGTCAACTATGACAATGTGGTGAGATGCTGTCTCTACCAAAATATTTTTTAAAAATTAGGTGTGGTGGTGCAAGCCACTAGCTGAAACAACAACAGGCAGCTTTAAGAGAGTAACTGCTTCAGCCCCAGAATTTGAGGCTGTCATGAACCATCAACTCGCCAGTGCACTCTGGCCTGGCGAATGCAGTACTTCAACCCAACAATGAAACTGAACATACAATTTTTACATGGGAACACCAGGGGTCCAATACAAAGGGACCTACGAAACGAAAGAATTGTTTAGATTAAGAAGCTGACCATCAACAAATACTACCAGGAACTTGAAGAAAATTTAAAAGCTACTCTCTAGCAAACACAGCATTAAAAGGAATCTTTCCCTCACTGTAATCCCTTCTATTATTTGAAATTGGAAGCTCAAGTGTTTCTTCACCATAAATCTGTAAATTATCTAGTGAGATGGAAAGTATTATAAAAGTTTTAAAACAGTAAACATGCCAATGTATGTGTCACATCTATTTTGTTTCTCAAACTTTAAGTTAAACCTTCAGTACAAATGGCTCTTTTTTAGTCTTACAGAAATGGCAGAATCCCATTGGGTAGCATTTACCTTGACCTCCCATCCCACTATTGCTTCTAGCCAGTATAAAAGGAGCAGACTTTTTTGGATAAGGAACTCCACTTCTCAAAGGTGGACATCTTTTAACTGGAAAAGGTCCCCTGTAAGAACTCATGTTGAGATCACGAGTGTATTCACGATCATCTGCATTTCAAACAAAATCTTTTGTTAAGTAACATCACCATTTCTTAAATGGCTAAGCAGTAGATATATCTAAGTCTTTCCTACACATTGTATTCTTAAAAATTCACATTTGTCTATGCTAAGGAATGTAGAATATCTATATCAAATCAGTGCCATTCAATATCAAAATCCATTTAAACATCTATCAAATAAACACTCCAGAAACATTGTATAGTGCTGTGAGAAAGAAATGTTGGAGAAGTGGAGAATGAACTGAGAGTAGAAGCCTATTGGCTATATATCAAAATATAATCAAACTAAAGAAAAAGAAGTTAGGAGATAAACGATATATTACTGTTCATATTGTTCTGGTATTATGAAAGCTTTTTCAAATCACATAATTAGCATAAACCAAATTACACTCAAAGAAACTCAATTATTTATAAAATGACACAGTGACACCTCAGAAAAATACATTATCTGCAGATTTCTGAACATAATACAGAATTCTTAAAGTTCCTTTAGAAAATATTACATTTCCTCTTAGCCTATGCTCAGTTTTAAAAATCTTTAAGAATCATGTATCAAATAATAAGTTTTTTACATATCTACAAAAAATCTCAGACCTTGGTGGTGTCACATGTATAAACATACACATTCTCCTACCTGGCAGAGTATTATTAATCTTCACCCTCAAGATTAATTGCAATCGAAAAAGACAAGAAGTTCTGCCTCTTAAAATGAAACACACACTGCAATTTCAAATTTAGAAAATATATCTCCCATACATTACACAGCTAGTTATTAAAATTAAAAATTAATGTTTTTTTAAGGATTTTTGATGGTTGGTTAACAGATAACAGAAGGTAACCAATAGGTATTTTCTTAATACATAGGTTCTTTTTTATTTTAAGTACAAAGTAACCCCTCTGTCCTACTGAGTAAATCAATCTTAAATGCCATTTTCAGAAGCTCTTCCTCCAGCAAAGAAAGATACATATGTGTTTTTGAAGCCAGGGTTTCTGACATTTCTGAGTCACAGAATCTTTTGAGAAACTGAAGTTCTATACTCCATGAATGAAA
>NW_016108252.1:104988-114706 GCF_001604975.1 Cebus imitator
TTATTTCTCAGAAATGGTTTACAGTCCTAATTAAATTCACAATAACTTTTCTCAGTTTAATCTTTTCTGTAGGCCAAAGTAAGGTTTGTAAACAGTTCTGCTAAGAGCTCTATTTAAACATTACATGGTTTTGTTATTTGGGAAAGGATCTTAAATCCTATCCAAGACCTGCTGCAGCCATATAAGCAGTTCTTCCTAACTTGAGACATCTTGTGTTATTTCTTGGCCAAGAACAGTTTCCCCAGCTTTGCGCACGGTTGCTACCTTCCTAGTGTTCCAAAGTCAGCCACAATTTCTTAAACTGCAAGCTGCCCCTGAAAACTCTAAATACCTTCTTTATTTCCCTTTTTAACACTTATGTGCATATAACATTTATTTTAATTTTTACATAATAAAGTATGTGAGACAAGGCAAATTGCAAAAGACATCTACACAAATTAACCCTTCTTGAGCACAAAAACGGGGGAAAATGGCCAAATATTTTGATACGTAAATCAAAAGTGTCTCCATACCTGGCATGAAACCATGAACTAAATCAACTATCCGCTTGTACCACAACTTAAAATATGACAGGATTAGGGTGAATAAAAAAGCACTGTCTGCTATGTACCAGGAAGTGAGCTACACAGAAGAGAAAGAAAGTCAGCTCGAAAAATTTAAAGATGCAATAAAGACAATTTAATGATCTAGTGATTAATACATGGCATGGTGAGCACAAAAATCGTATAATAGACATTGAGAAAAAAATAGAATATCTAAGTTGTTCTTAAAGGATAAATTGCCATTTGTCCAACATTTACATGGAACAATAATACTCAGGTGGTCCAGAAAAACATATTGGGGATGGCATCAAGTATAGCAGGAACTAAAAACAGTTTGGGATAATGTTATTAAATAAAAAAGCTCCAGGGCATTTCCAATAGAATGATTTGACTGCAACATAAAGGAAGTCAGTAGAAAAAAGAGAATTGCATAAAAGTTTAAAGCTGTAACAAATACAGAGTCTCTAGAATTTCAGACTCCACAGGACAAGATGCCATTGTGTGGATCAAAGCAAGTCCTAGAACATACAAGGAAAATTAAAAAGGAGGTATGCATTGTACCTAGTAAATAGGTATGCATGTCACCCTGGTTACAGGAGAAAAAAAAAGTTCTTAGAAGAAGGGTGCAAGAATGGGGCAAAAATGTCAGTTACTTGTTCTATTATTCAACTTCAATGTTCTCCTATTATTTTCTATTTTCAAGTACTTAAAACTTCCTTAATGTAACGGTCTTGTTTAAATGAACTGTCTCAAGAATGTATTTATAGAAAATGGGAGAGGATTGTTCCTTCTCATGAGTCTGTCTAGATATCTATCTAAAGAAGATTTATTTTTTGTAAGTCTGTCTAGCTGTCTATCCACAGTTTCTCTGTGCTATAGACGTTTTACTATGAATTGGATGTAATTCCATTAATAGCCATTTAATAAATATGACTTCATTTTCTCATTTTCATCAGAGGTCATTCTAAGTTTTAAAGCCGTTCAAAAGCTTTGAAAACCTATTTATACTCATAGTGAAATAAAAACATAAATATTGGCTAACCATAAGGTAATTTACATAATGTTCATTCCAATATCCTTCCAACTACACTTGCATTTATATGTCCAAGGAGAAGCATAGCTAATCCATTTCCACTATACTATTTTCAAAGTGTACTAGTACTAAAAAGACATAGATATGCTGCTAATTGAAGAACAGAGTTAGAATAGCACTAATAAGAGAATCTTACCTTTCCATTCCAATCTCTGGCAGCATGCTGAGCGTCTGCAAGGTTCTCAAAAGTAATGAACGCAAAGCCTCTGCACTTCCTGCTTCGATCTTTCAACAACAGAACTAAAATATATGAAAATCTTTTCATTTATATAATGGACTTACAATAGTACTAGCTATCTGAATGTGACATCAAGAAACAAGCAAATTGCACTTCACATCCTTACTATGATTCTTCACACTATGTCACCCCTATAGACAGCCTATTTCATTCCATTTCATTCCCTACCACCAAATAAACTTCCTTTTGCTTGTATTGTAATAACCTAGCTTGTGCTAGCCTAACTGACTCCATCTAAGCCGTGAACCTGACATACTCCATTTAGCTTCTCCTTCCCTACCTCAGCCCCCTCAAGGTGCATTCCTGGGTCACACTGCATTCAAAGCTTTGAATCCTTAAGAGTAGTTCACACTGTTCCCAGTACCTGTAACCGTTGTAACCACCTCCTGCTTGGCAAGTCTATCTGCTACTGTCAATACCCTCCTTGGTGATTGAGTGTATGGAAAGTTCCCCCTGCTACCTCCCTAGATGCTTGTATGCAAATACCCTTAGCAACCAACCATCCTGAGAACCTCCTGCCCCCTGGTTACAGGTGCCTCATCTAACTTGCTTGTTTTGCTTCTGTAAAATTCCGCTTCAGCTAGGTTCCCCCTCCCCTACCTAAATCAAGGTATAAAGGGAAATTAAGCTCCTTCGTCAGGACTGAAAGGTTTGGAGGGTGAGCTGACTCTCAGTCTCTGGCAAATAAAGGACTCCTAATTTGGAACTCAGAGAGCAGCGCTCCCCTTCTAACTCACTTGGTTACAAAACTGTCCCACTGGCAGTTCTATGCAGGTGAACTTTAACACAGACCCATCACCTACTGCCATAAGAATATTCTGAATACCAAATATAAACTTCAAAACAGGAGTTTAAAAACAAAAAAAATTATGTAATCAATTACATATGGTAAGTATATGTTAACTTTGGGAAAATACATATATATTGGTTTTAAGGGTTACCTTCTGACATGGGACCATGTCTCCCAAATACTGCTTTTAGCATCTTTTCATTGGCTTCTCTAGTGAGCCCACCAATGAAAAGCTTGCCAGGGCGATCTGCTTTCATAATTTTGCTGTAAATGGTAAAAAATACATCTATATTTAGATAACAATAAAAAGGTGAAAAGATTAAATTTTATTACATCCTGTGTTGAAAACTGATGTGAAATTCCCTTAAAGGGGCTGAACTCTTTTAAAGTGCTTTAGGTCCTGTATGAAAAATCTGGAACATAACGAGCAAAAGGGGAATGGCTTCATCGATTAGTGGCTCATTTCACTACATACCTGAGAAAAACCCTTTAGGAAAACTAGATAAGAGAAGCTATTCTAATTTTACAAAGTGGAAATACACAGGATTCCCCAATTTAAATAGGTTTATTTAAAAATTATATATTTATGAAGTACAATTTTTTTAGGAGGTATGTTTCCTGCTGCCAGTGTGCACTGCCCCCTGTAGCCTCCTCCACCCAGCCTCAAGTGATCCTGTCACATCTCAGATTCCCAAGTAGCTGGGACTACAGTGGCCTGCTACCGCAGCTGGTGTGTGTGTGTGTGTGTGTGTGTGTGTGTGTGTGTGTGTCTGCAGGGGTGTGTGCAGGGAGGGGTGTGTGTTTACGTGTGTGTGTGTGTTCATGTCTTTAAATAGACCCAGTTTGTACAGTGCTCACCCACGTTGAAACTCCTGGGCTCAAGTGATGTGGCAGCATGAGGCTACCAAGGTGATGGGTTTTCAAGAGTGAACTGCCACGCAAAACCTGATATTTTGACAAACGATTAAATCGAGCTACTTAAACTACATGCTCTCTTGCGGGAGAACCTTTTAAATATTGTACAATCTTTTAGTGATTTGAAATATACTCTACCGAGATCGGGTATCTACAAACTCTGGCTTTCAGCTATAAATATCTTTGGCCTTTCAGGGACCCGGCTGCAAACAAGGGGTGAACCACTCTACGTCTCTGAGCCCCGCCTCCGGTGGGATTGGCAGAGGCTAGGAGCAGTACCCCAGCCTATGTATGCGAGAAATCTCAGTGGCAATCTCCTTATGAGAATGTAACGTCTGAGAATGACGTGAGGTGTCACAGCTGCAGGACACCATCCGCCCTGTCACCCTGCTGCCCCACACTGCGCTCCACTTAGCCCGCTGCCGACCAAACTGCCCCATCACGCTGTTCCGAGCAGAAGACCCACCTTACCCCGTACCCCTTGGTAACCTGCCACCTCTCCGCTAGGCATCATGTCCACTTTCCGCCTTCTTCCCCTTACCAAACTCTTGTCTGTGGAAAAGCTGCCTTCCTCTAAACCGGCCCCTGGTGCCAGAATGGCAACAGGTTAAAGGTCCCCCATTACGTTAGTTGGGCTAGTCTCCAACTCGTGACCTCAAGTCAATCTTACACCTTCACTTCCGAAAATGCTGGGATTACAGGAGTACGTCACTTTGCCAGGTTAATACAAAACCTTAAGCGCATCTATTTGCTTCGGTTTTCGGCTATCTACCACCATTTATCTCCATTACCAACACTTCTTCCATTTAAATTATTTACGGTACCAGAGATACATGAAACATCTTTCAAATACTGTCAAGAAGAGGGAGACAATTACAGGTGTAAAAGAGGAAAATTTAAACTGATTATTCATGGTTCCAGACTTCTACATACCCGAAAGTTACGCAATTTATGTCAAACTTTGCTAAGTCCTGTGAAGAAAATCAGAAATGTGAAATGTGCTAACTAAAAGTACAAGTTTTTTTTTTTTTTCTGCTCATAGTGTATGAGCACACTGCCTGTGTATGTGAATGAGGACCACGTTCACAGAGAAAAACCGTTTCAATAAAAAGTGCACAGGAAAACAATGGCGCCCCAGGTCCATCTCCCACAAATTGCCCCCACATCGGACATGTCCAACAGTAACAGGAAGAATCCTCAAGAAACATCAATGAGTTTAACAAACCTCAGTTTCTCACGAGCACTAAGGACGACCCCCTCTCTACCGTCTCCTCCCAGAATTCAACACCCACACACTGAAAACCATAGCCCCTTTCGTTGACAGTGTCCGAACACCTCGCTGCATTTGTATTATTGCCAAGAGACCAACCTGACCAGAGAAACCGAAATTACCCGTGCTTCTCAGTAGGACAAACAGCCTCTGGGTCACCGGGCCCTCAGGGTGCTCACATCTGGCTGTGGAAGGCCTCTAGCCCAGCTGCCGAGTGAGAGGCCGGGAACCGGTCTGCGCGGGAAAGATCCTCTGGCAGCCCTACGGAAGTAGCCGAAACGGCCTCTCTCGGCAGCCAATCAGTGTGACGGTGGGTGGGTGCCTTCTGGGGCGGGAAGGCGTGCAGAGGGGCGTGGCCGCATCCGGGTGTCCTGCAGCTCCACCCTCCTCGGGCAAGCCAAGTGTGAAGAGCTGTCAGTTTCCACCCAGTGGCTCTTAGTTCACGCGCAGCCCAGGCGGTCAGCCAGCCCTTTGGAATTGTGGGCATGGAAGTCCGACGGCCTAACTGCCATCATGACTGTGGCAGGCCATGGACCCACAGCCAACACAGGAAACATCTCACTTCCTTAGGCAGGCCAGGCAGATGGTACTGAATGCTGCAGATCCAGAGGAGAGGGAGAGGGACCAGCGCTGGCTGCTGGGGCACGGGCGGCAGCGGCAGGAGGCTTGGGGGAAGTGGAGCAGGGCAGGCGCGTGGGTGGAAAGCCACCTGAAACCTTGCTGGGGTGGAGGTTGTCTGCACTCTTGGCAGGTCTAGGCTAATACAGACCCCGAGTGCCATGCTTCCTCCCTAAGGATGCTGGACTCCCAGGAGCATTCCTCTCGTGCAGGATCCTAAGCACACTGGAGACCAGATGCCAGGGTCACCCTTGGGTGAACTGTGTACACGCTGTGCGCATGCGAGATACTGCATTGCCGACCCAGAGGTTCCCGCCAGCGGACAACAGCAGCATGCACCGCTGCCGTCAGGGCTTTGCAAGTCCAGGGCCTCACCCTGTGTAGTCTGGGCTGCCGGGCATAGCTTATACCCCTGGGGCCCAGGGCCCCAATGTGCATGTGTGGGACTGCAGCCCGGTGGGGCACCCCAGGAGCCCTGGGTCCACGTAGCTTTAGCGACGGATTCTCAGCAGGGCGAGGCCCATGGGTTTCTCAAGGACTGGTCCCCACACTGTAGGGGTTCCCTGGCGTGTGCTGAGCAGCAGAGGCAGGTGTCTGTGGGAGGCCGGAGGTGGGCATTGTGTTCAGCCTGGAGGTAGGAAAGGGTGACTAGTGCACAGAGCCGGGTTGTGTCGGGGTGGTGTGGGGGTGGCCTTGTGGAGGGAGGTAGTGTTCGTGGTGGAGGACGTCATGGTGGTAGGGGAGGTGGTGGCAAAGGAGGAGGCTGACATGTGGCAGCAGGAGGAGGACCAGGGGGCACAGCGTGGCCCTCCTCGGCCAGATACAGACTTGCTGAAGCCACTTCAGTTGGAGATGGGCTCCGGATATTTTGGACCAGAGCAGTATCCTTGCAAACTGTCCATTTGGGATGGTTGGCAGCAGGGCTTGAGCTCAGGCTTCCCAAGGTAGGCTTTGGCGGAGCCAGGCCGGATGACAAGAGTTAAGCCAGAGGGCAGGGATGGGGAAAGGCAGGGGGGCCAATGCCAGAGTCCAGTAGGTAGGAGCTCCGCTTGTTTGTGCCTGTGTGACAGCACAGGGTAGGGACGGGGAGCCAAGCTCATCACTAACAAGGGGAAATAGCCTCACCAGGAAGCGTTCACCCACAGCAGAAAGTTCAAGGGCACATTTCTCTGGGAAAGTCCCTGGAGGAAAGGGAGTCTGCATGTCCATGCCAACCACTGAACTGCCCTGCTCCCCATGCCTGTTTCCAGCATGCTCACCCCAGAAACCCAAGGTAGTCACGACTGTTCATGGTGCACAGGGCTGCTGTCCTCTGCAAGGCAGGCACAGGCACCCCAGACACATTTTATTCCCTCTGGCGAGGCTGCACCTAAAGGGGTGTAAGCCCTGAACAGGTGTGACCTCCGTTGCAATCCTCTGAGAGGACAGGAGAAGAGGACACTGCACGCCTGGACAGCAGCACCACCTGTGCAGCTCAGGGACCCTAGGAAACAGCTGCCTCACACCACGTCACCCTGTCCCCAACCGGCTGCTTACTTTTTCTGTGCCTGGCTGCTGCTTAGTAGAGGCTCTCCAGTCATGCTCCACCTGCCCCAAAGACCACCACAGCCACTTCGGTACCCCAACTTCAGACAGTGAGAGAGGACCACCAAGAAAGTGTTCCAGGTCCGAGGTCTGGGCATAGCCCTGTCCTACACTCTTGGTGCCCTTGCAAAGTCGCAGGGTGTTTTGTGGCACACCCAGCCAATCATACATGAGTTCCTTAACCCTAGGCTGATTATGCATCACACCCGAATGTTGGACTGCATCAGAAACCATGATGAAGTCCTGCTTAGTATATGATAGGTTTGCAGGTCAGGCAATGTGTATTGGGTCTTCGTGAGGGCTCATGTGTCTGGGTCAGGCCCCAGCATATCTCAGGGGAGAGCTGGGAAGGGGAAACACATGCGCCACCCCGGCTAGCTGGCCACCTCAGTCCAACTAGATGATTGGTCCCTTTGAGTCTGTCCTCTTTCTCCGCAGCCATGCAGGCTGAGAACCTCAGACATCTCCAGTAATGGACCACAGGATGAAGGTTTTTTCTCCTTCCAACCTTTAGCTCCACAGTGAAGTGATCATTAAGGATTTTCCTGTTACATTTTCAGTAAGGAGTGCCTCCTGCCATGGTATAGGAGGTGGTATGTGGAAGGATATGCCTGGCTTCAGCCTCCGGACTCCTCTTTCTCCAGGATATAAGGTTTCCCATTCCACTGCAGTCCCATGCTTCTGGGATCATGAAGGTAAAGCCCCCAGCTGTAGGCAGAATAAAACCTACCTGAGCTTCTTCAGCTGGTTGGCACACCATGACTGCCCAGGGTCAGGCATGATTGCTGAGGTGGGGACATTGTGGGGATCCTGGGAGAGGACCTTGCAGATTTTTCCCAGACCTCTGGAGAATTGGCTTTGAAGAATGGCCTGACCTGTCCCGTACCATTTCCCCAGTAGCCCAGATCATAAGCCATGGCCTGTGGCTCGATCCACTGCAGTACCACCCAAGGGAGTTAGACCCTCAGAGATGGGACAGAAAAAAATGTCAGGTAAGCAGTGCAGGTCTCAGGGTGCACCTGAGGTCAAGAGTTTGAGACCAGGCTGACCAACATGGTGAAACTCCGTCTCTACTAAAAATAACAAAATTAGACGACCGTAGTGGTGGGTGCCTGTAATCCCAGCTACTTCCCAGACTGAGACAGGAGAATCGCTTGAACCAGGGAATCAGAGGTTGAAGTGAGCTGAGATCTGCAATTGTACTCCAGTGTGGGTGACAGAGCGAGACTGTACCTCAAACAAAGAGAAAGAAAGAAAAGGAGAGAAACACCAATTCCCCATTCCACCTTCCTTGTCCCTGCCGCTCAAGGTTCTAGTTTCTGTGTCTGTGAAATCTGTGCCTGTTCTAGACATTTTAGATAAATAAAGTCATATGCTATGTGGTCTTTCATGCCTGGCTTCTCTCACTGAGACTGATGTCTTCAAATTTCATCCATACTGCCGCCTGTGTTTGAGCCTCATCCCTTTTCCTGTCTGTATAGCATTACACTGAGTGCACAGAGCACATTCCGTTCACCCGCTCATCAGTGGATTGGACACCTGGGTTACTTCCATCTTTGAGCTGTTGTGAATCACACTGCAATGTATGTGGGTGTAGGATGATGCTCTGTTTTTCTAGGAACTCCTGGAGAAATATGTTCACACATGATGTCATGTCCTTTGTGGAGACATCGATGGAACTGGAAACCCTCATTCTCGGCAAACTAACACAGGAATAGAAATCCAAACACTGCATGTTCTTACGCCTAAGGGAGAGCTGAAAGATGAGAACACATGGACACAGGGAGGGGAACATAACACACCAGCACCTCTTGGGGTAAATGTGGGAGGAAGAGCATCAGGCGCAATAGCTATACCATGGTGCCCTTAATAACTACGTGATGTGTTGGCTGCTGCAGCAAACCACCATGACACACATTTAGCTATGGAACCATGCTGCACACTTGTCCCTGTCCCTGTTCCCCAGAGCTTAAAAGACACTCTTTTTTTGGTGGGGATTCAGCCTTGTTGGCCAGGTTGGGTGCAGTGCCGTGATCTCGGCTCACCCCAATGTCCACCTCCCAGGTTTCCAGCGATTCCCCTGCCTCAGCCTCCTGAGTAGCTGGGATCACCGGCATACACCAGCATGCCTGGCCAATTTTTGTATTTTTAGTAGAGATTGGGTTTGTCCGTGTTGGTCAGTCTGGTCTCGAACTACACATGTCAGGTGATCCGCCCACCTCGGCCTCCAAAAGTGTTGGCATTGAAGGTGTGGGCACCACACCGGCCAAAATAAGATTTTCAGAATGTTTACATAGTATAAAGAAAAATGTCTAATTGTTTTCAGCAGACCAACGATACAGTTCAGCACTTTCTCTGATAAGACATTGGAATCCATGTGAAATCACCAGACTGAATTGCATGCAGGATTTGAAGAAGGCCAGGCAGCTGCATTCACTTTGTGGGGTGGCCAATGTGCCTGAGCCACCAGCCCAGTTGACAGGGGACAGTTGACAGTTTGCTGTCTTCTCTGGGAAAAGGTCTTCCCCTACCACCACTTTAAAACAGACCAGTCTCAAAACTAGTCCTGGGATTTACTTATAATCTTCTCGTTATGTAGTTACCTCCTAGAAAAATCATGGGAAGACCCTTTCCTCACTTTTTTTCTGATGCATTAAATTGGGGCAAG
>NW_016108252.1:119089-123725 GCF_001604975.1 Cebus imitator
GGCCGAGTTCAGGCTGGGGGCTCTGCAAGGGAGGGCGGCTGGGGCAAAGAGCTAGGAGGCAGCCTTGAGGGAGGAGGCAGTGCTGGTGGTGGACGACATAATGCTGGACGTGGTCGTGGTGGCCGAGGAGAAGGCTGACACCGAGGAGCGGCAGAAGGTGGATCAGCGGGTCCAGCCCAGCCCTGGCCCTAGCAAGCCCTGGCCGGCAAAGGACTTGCAGGAGGTCCTTCACTTGGAGCTGGGTTCCGTTAATGCCCCAGATGGCAGGGCATCTCCGGCTTCTGGGGAGATCCACATCCTTGCGGGTGCTCAGGACTCAGGTTCATGGGACACGGGGCTGCCCTCCTCTGCAAGGCAGTCACCAGCTCCCCAGATACGCTTTCCTCGCTTTTGCTGGCCCTGCCCCCAAAGGGGTGTAGTAGGCCCAGAGCACACATAACCTCCCTGGCACCCACAAGAGCCCCATGTGGAGCACCAGGCGCAGCCCTGCGGCCCCTTCTACCCACAGTGGTTTCCTCATCCACTCCCTCAGGGAGTTCGGGAGAGGAGAACACCATACACCCAGAGAGCGGCAGACCCTTTTCAGCAGCCAGCACAGAAGGGCCTCGTGCGGCGCCGGAATCCCGAGGAAGCAGCAGCCTCACACCACCCAGCCCGCCCCCTAACCTCCTGACCACCTCTTCCGTCGGTGGCCACTGGACAGCGTAGGCTTTCTCGGCCTCCTTCCACGCCCCCCAAGACCACCAGAGCCGTGAAGTGCCCCCACGCCAGACACAGCCACAGGACCACCAGGAAAGGGTGCCAGGCCAAAGGTCTGCCGGAGAGCCCTGCCCCACACGCTCTGCCCTCTTGCAGAGTTCCAGGGTGTTTCACCGCACACTCACTCAATCATCTGGAGGCTCTTTGTGCAGCACACCCAGATGTTCCCCTCCCCCCACCCCCAGATCACAAGCCACCATACAGTTTTGCTTACTGCTGAGCTATGTGATGGATTTGCAGGTCAGGCTGGGAAGCCTGGGTCTAGCGCAGAGGTCAGGACTCAGGAGTCCCTCTGGATCCCAGGGGGCGGTGTCTCAGCGGGGGAGCTGGGTAGAGGAGTTGCATGCTTCTTTCCAGCAACTAGCTGGGCTGCTTCAGCCCAGATAGCTGAAATGGTCTCTTTGTGTCCCTACTTCTTCTCCCTTCATCACCAAGCAGGTGGAGGAACTCAGCCATCCCGGGTACCAGAAGCAGGATGAAGTTGTCTTTTCATCCTAACTTTTACTTCCTCAGTGAATTGATCACTAAGGGGTATCTCCTTGGCATCCTAGGTAAGTAGTGCCTCCAGGCTCCCCAGGGGAATTGGTGTGTGAGAGGGCAGACCTGGCATGAGCCTTCCCCACCCCCCTCTCTCCAGGATACAGGGTGGTTGATTCCACTGCAATACAGTTGCTCCAGGATCATGAAGGGGAAGCCCCCATCTGTAGGTGGGACACCAACTACCTGAGCTTCTTCAGCTGGTTGGCTGATAATGTGATAATATAGGGAAATAGACTCAAGAAAAATTTTGAGTAACCTTCAGATTCCTTTAGCATACTTACTTGCAAGTTTTTAACTTATTTCCCCTGTGGTTCTGTTCAGTTTATTATTTTATTATTTGTAATTTATACTTGTTTCCTTATTTGCCTCTTGTAGAACATTTGTTTCAAAGGATTATTTTTTTTTTAATTTTCCTGTTGGATATGTGAGTTTGCCTGTGAGCACTTTTTCTTGAACAGAATTTTTTATCTTATTTTTATTTTTTCAGATGGAGTCTCACTCTGTCGCTCAGGCTGGAGGGGTGTGATCTCTGCTCACTGCAACATCCCCCTCCAAGCTTCAAGCAATTCCCCTGCCTCAGCCCTCTGAGGAGGCGGGATTATGGGTATGTGCCACCATGCCCAGTTAATTTTTGTAATTTTAGTCAAGATGGGGTTTCACTATGTTTGGCAGGCTGGTCTTGAACCCCTGACCTCAAGTGATCCACCCGCCTGGGCCTACCAAATTGCTGGGATTAAAGGCATGGGCCACCAGGCGAGGCCTCATCTGTTTATGTATTTTAACTCTTGTTCTACTTTCTTCACTTTCACATATTGTAGAGTTATTGTAATAATATATTTTATCTTTTCACTCACTACTTTAGTAGGATTTGAAAAGCAATGTTTTCATTCACTGAATACAGTGCTGTGAATCGGTTAAAACTTGGGTAGCATTGCCATCCTTTCCTTCACAATTTCTTCAGGAACTCTGATACTATTTTCCCCTACCTGAGAACATGCAGATACGAAAATCTGTGTGAGTGAGTAGGTATGAAAATATAATCTGAAAGACCAGTGAAGTTCAGAAATACAATTTCGCACTTTTGCATTATGTCACATCGTTTTGAAAACATTATTTGTTTATAAATAAAATCCTGTATTCACGTTCATGTTAAAGACACACTGTGAATCATTTTCAAGAATGAAATGGAAACAAGCCAAGGCCATGCTTTAGTTTAGGAAGTAGTAGCACAGCAGCTGTTATGAAGAAAAAGCGTATTTATTGAATGTATGTTTAGAGAGATTTTAGAAGGCTTAAGTCAGCACTTTTGCTTTTGTTGCTCTGTGGTTTTATCAGACTGTGACCAGACTGTAGCATGACTAGTTACAGTTGCTAGGCTACCAAAGTCTCTGGGCTGCAGTAATTACTACTGAAGAAAGTGGCAATGAGTTTGGCTGTTGAAGGAGACCAGACGACTGAGCAATTTCTACCCAAAGCCTGGTGTACTGGGTGGGCTTCTTTTGCTGACATAGATAAGATCCAGAAGAAGTGTGGACTCACTATAGTAGCTAGGGCTTTGAGACTGGTGAAGCCTATTTGCCTACAACGGCCATAGCCAGATATTGGCCTGCACATGACAGCACTTCTGGACTCACTGACTCCTGTAAATTCAAACATAAAATTTGGACTTAAATGCCTATCACAAAGTCTTAAACTTAGATTTAATAAGCAGATAATGAAGATGAATTCAGAAGAATGAGAGACATCAGATAAGTGCCTAGGAAACTCATCCGGATCAAATACCTTAAAAAAAAAAAAAAAAAAAAAAAAAAAAAAAAAAAAAAAAAAAAAAAAAAAAAAAAAAAAAAAAAAAAAAAAAAAAAAAAAAAAAAAAACTTACTGGGAAAGAAATCACTGAAGATCAAATCCTAGAAAGTTATATTTCAGCTGGGCATGGTGGCTCACGCCTATAATCCCAGCACTTTGGGAGGTCGAGGAGGGTGGATCACTAGGTCAGGAGCTGGAGCCCATCTGCCTGACATGGTGAAACCCCATCTCTGCTAAAAGTACAAAAATTAGCTGAGTGCGGTGGCATGTGCCTGTAGTACCAGCTACTGGGAAGGCTGAGGCAGGAGAGTCACTTGCATCTGGGAGGCAGAGTTTGCAGGGAGCAGAGATGGCACCACTGTACTCCAGACTGGGCGATAGAGCTAGACTCATCCTGAAAAAACAATAATTAAAACAATTTAAAAAATAGAAACATCATATTCCACTGGGGAAATAAAAAACACTGGACCCTTTTAAACTCTGAAGTGTAAAGGTAGTATTGTTAGAATAAGAGATTTATATTCAACGTCTCATTTGTTTGAAGAGCAGAGTACTAGCTCTTCAGTATGCCTAGAGATTAATAACCCATGTAAGAAAACTCAGAGATTAGGAACGAATTTTTTTCAGAGAATTTGTTCTGTAATTAAAGAGTTTTAATTTTTACTCCTACTGAGCCACGATTCATGTATATTCCTCAGTTAGGCATAGGCCATATATCCTTTAATAAAGGGACAAAGTTTTGTCTACATAACGACATAGTTTCTATCATGTAAAAAGAGAAAAAAAACATGAACTGGATACTACATTTGCGTCCGAGCCTTTGGCCTGAGTAATGAAGCAAACAGTGAAATTGCCTATGCCAGGGTGCAGCTGGACACAGCTTGAAGATTCCATCACTTGCATCTATAACATTTGTGGCTTCTCATTGGTCTCTCCTAGAAAGCCAAATGTGCTATAACTATCCTAAAGAACATATGGTATATATAAACACCACGTATTGTGGTAAAAACTATCCTATAGATCATGTGTTACATTTAAACACTAAGCATCGAGAAGAGACCATGATTTGTCTTATCCTTGATGTCTCGTCATCACTTAATCTTGTATCTATAACTTACACAAACAAATTCACTTTATTTTATCACCATCAACATTTTACATCACACAGTTATCTTCTATTTCATTTTATTTCCAGTCACTTTTTTTTTAAATGGAGTTTCGCTCTTTCACCCAGGCTGGAGTGCAGTGGCAATCTCGGCTGACTGCAAACTCTGCCTCCCAGGTCAAGCATTTTCTCCTTCCTCAGCCTCCTGAGTACCTGAAATTACTGGCACACATCACCACTCCTGGCTAATTCTGTATTTTTTGTAAAGGTGGGGTTTCTCTATGTTGGTCAGACTGGTCTGAAATCAGATGACCCACCTGCCTCAGCCTCCCAAAGCCTCCCAAAGTGCTGGGATTGCAGGCATGAGCCACTGCGCATGGCCTTTATTTACTTTTTTCTTCCTTTCTTTTTTCTGAGACAAGTTCT
>NW_016108252.1:123884-131490 GCF_001604975.1 Cebus imitator
GGAAATGAAACCTTGCTGTATTGCACAAGCTGGTATCAAACCACTTGGCTCAAAGGGTCCTTCTAGTTCAAGCTCCCAAAGCACTCGTCTTACAGGTGTGAGTCACTTCAACAGCCTAGTCACTTTTTAATCACATTTTAAAATGCTACTCTTCAAAATTAACAAGTCAGGTTTTTACTTATAAAGATTCCAAATTCCACGTCAAGTTCATATTCATTTCCATAAAGAGGTAAACACAAACACTCAAAAATACCTCTTATTTTTCTTTTGTTCCAAAGTTAGCAAAGATTTGGGAAACAAAGCATCGCTACCTTAGTTTATAAAACTTGACTGTACAGAGAAATATCCTCACATTTTTCACATCTGAAATCCTGTCAAGTTATTGTTAGAACCCTCATCTTGTAAAACAGATCTCCTAGTGGGTATCTGATATGGATTAAATGCCTTATAATTACTAATGCAGAGATTGTGATCGTGGTTATTTTTTGAAACATAATATTAAAAATATGAACTTCAGGTTGTTTTTGTTTTTCAAGCACTACTACCCTAATAAGAAAAGTAACTGCTGACCCAGAAAAAGAATTCTTCTCCCAGACAGCCAGGGTTCTGGACTATTCTGGGCCTTCAGATAGCCCAAGGGTGCTAAGAGCTGACTGTGTGTCTGGATCACTTGAAAGAGTAGTAATGCCAGGCCATTTCTTGTCTGCACAGCTCATCAACTGGAATCTCTCATGCAGTGGAATGGTAGACACCTTACCAACTCTCAGTGGTGCCACAGGGCGTCCTGTGCCCCAGTATCACAGCAGTGTCTTCAAGATTCCTGTGTGTGTAGGCAAATTAAAGTGCTTTCACTAGAAAACTGGAAACAAATACTATATCAGGTCTTCCAGCATATTTCCTTAATCATGATACCTGAGGCCCCAACTTTATCTTCAGAGAAATCAGAAGCCTGTGAATAGAGAGCCTACACACAATGGGAATGCAGAGGAATTAACTGAACAGAAGTACTACTTAGCCAAACACAGGGAGGCCATTTCTTTTTAGCCTAAAACAAAACTGTCATCTACATATGTGAAATGGCCAGGCATTATGGAAATAAATTTGCACAGAGAAAGCTTCATCAGTGTAATTACAGTATAATGAATTTTAGGGTATGGGAAGAGGCAGTCACAGACTTATGTGTTCCCTGACAGAGTGGGCAGCTGTGAGAGCCCAGGAGCTGCTAATTATGGAACCACTGCAGATCTGACTGCTGCTGCTGATGATCACAGCCTGCCAAGCCATAGTATATCACAGAGAAATGTGATTTGCCAAAACTGAGGGGAAAAATAAGCACCATTAATTTGAGTGGAACTGCCATCCGTAGATCAATTTTTTAAAGTTTTACATCCCCCCTATTTCTGCTACCCAGGTCAGCATTGTGAAACATGACTAGAAAACACAAACTTCTACATGTTTTGTGTTACACATTCTTCATGAAAAAAAAAAAAGTATTCCTCTTAATATGTCTTCAAGATCTTAGTTTCTTTGTATCCTAGCTTTAATTTGTTTAGGTAAAATATTGTAAGTCATTACAGCATTCTCCCCCATTGCAACTTTTATAAAGATACTATCTTAGCTGCTTAGAAGTTGTTAAAGTAGATAGGCAACAAAAAATAGTTTGATTTGAAGAAATTATATAAGTAGTGAACATTTTGGAGATAAGTCACCTGTCTGTAAATTTTATGGAGCTTATCTTACTAAGCTTATAATCTTAGTGACATGTCAAAACAATGGTTAAAATAGAAAAGTCACGCTTGAGTTTCAGAAAGAGCTCAAAAAAAAAAAAAACTAAATAGTTAGATAGATAGATAGATAGATATAGTTTAGAGTTCTTCAGAAAACTGAGTTGACACAATGCTGGTTAATAATAATATAGAGGCAGTGAAGATAACCTGTCTATAGAAGAAGTAAGGAAATTCAGACGAAATTAGAAGCATAAAAGTCAAGGTAGTTGTTTCTGAATTAGACTTTGAGGATGTAAGCAAATAATTAAGTTCTCCTTTATTTTTTAAATGTATTATACACTGTAGCTATGGCAATAGGAGTTAACTATAAAATACCTCCTTTTGTGATTAAGAGAAAATTTAATGCATGAGACCAGAAGAGACCTCTCAGTTTCCAAGGAAATAATGGAAGCACAGGAATATGAAACAGATATTGCTAATATTGTGACAGGTTTTGTAACAGCTCAGGGAAGGAGGAAAATTATAATCCCAGTGTAATACAGTCTAGTGTACTGGCACCAAAAACACGTTATTTACCAACTACCATTCTGTTTCTAAACATCATACTGTCTTTAACTTAATGTATACTAAATTTAAAATAATTTTGTTACGAATTTAAGGTACTGTCTAGTAAGAAAGAAATGACTTTGTGTTAGGAGTGTGTGTCTTAATGTTAGTCCCATTCATGTATTTAAATTGTACTTTAAGTTCTGGGGTACACTGCAGATCTTGCAGGATTGTTGCATAGGTGCACATGCAATGCCGTGGTTGTTTGCTGTCTCCATTCCACTGTCGTCTACATCAGGCATTTCTCCCAGTGTTATCCCTCCGCAACCTTACTGCCACCCTTGCTCCCCACCCACCAACAGATGCCACCATGTGATGCTCCCATCCCTGTTCACATGTATTTTCACTGTTCAACACCTGCCTATGAGTGAGAACATGTGGTGTTTGGTTTTCTGTTCTTGTGTCAGTATATTGAGATTGATCGTTTCCAGATTCATCCATGTCCCTGCAAATGACATGAAGTCACCGTTTTTTATGGCTGCATGGTATTCCATGGTGTATATGTGCCACATTTTCCCTGTCCCGTCCATCATTGATGGGCACTTGGGTTGGTTCGAGGTCATCACTTTTTCAAACAGGGCCACAGTGAACATACATGTGCACGTGTCTTTATAATGGAAAAATTCATGATCCTTTGGGTATATACCCAGTATTGGGATTGTTGGATCAAATGGAATTTCTATTTCTAGATCCTTGAGGAATCGCCATGCTGTCTTCCACAATGGTTGAACTAATTTACACTCCGACCAACAGTGTAAAAGCGGTCCTATTTCTGCACATCCTCTCCAGCATCTGTGGTCTCCTGATTGCTTTACTGAACCTCATTCTAGCTTGTGCGAGGTGGTATCTCAATGTGGTTTTGATTTGCATGTCTCTGATGACCACTGCTGGTGAACATTTTTTCATATATTTGTTGGCCTCATAAAGGTCTTCTTTTGAAAAGGTGTCCGTTCATATCTTTGTCCACTCTTGAATGGGTTTGTTCTTTCCTTGAAAATATACTGTAGTTCTTTGTACATTCTGGTTGTTAGCCCATGTCAGATGGGTAGATTGCAAAAAGTGTTTCCCTTTCTGTTGGTTGTGGGTTACCTCTAATTATTGTCTCTTTTGCTGTGCAGAAACTGTTAAGTTTAATTACATCCCACTTGTCTATTTTGGCTTCTGTTGCCATTGCTTTTGGTGTTTTAGTCATGACATTAACAGTCCCATTCATGTTTTGCCATAAGAACTTGACAAATTCATTCTACTTATTTAATATCAGAGTAAGCAATTAAGATGACTATAATAATAATGTTATATGATCTTTATCATACAGTAATCTATCTCATGTCAGGATACTATGGAAATGGAAACATATACCGAGTGGGAAATGCCTTTGTAAGTGATAAGGAAAATAATTCGAATGACTTGGTAGATAAAAAATCTTTCATTTCTCAGGAAGAGCTTTCCATTCCCCTCTCCTTTTCTCTGTTCTTTTCTATTTCCATTCTCTTCTTTTTCTACTTCCCCTGCCAAGTTTTTGAGCCTTACCCTGAGGCTGTGACAGAGAGATGAACTGTGGCTGAACAGAAGCAGGAGTGGAGGTGAAAGCCGAGGCATTTGCGGAGGTAGAGAGTGAAAGAGACATGGAACCAGAGATAGTCATGGGCCCTTGCTGGTACCAGGGTGCATGGCTAAGCCGTGTCACTCCCTGGAGCCAGAAAAGGAAAGAGTGGACTTGGCTGAAGACATAGGGCTTTGTGCAGTGCTCATCAAAGTGACTCAGGATTCCCACTTGCACCCAAGCGTCCTTTTGCTGTAGATGGCACACTGAAGGTCCCCCCAGGTCACCCTGCAAGAAAAAACAAACAACATATCAATAATTATTTTGGAGGAGGGCCAGAAGTAACTCTTGGTGTTTCAGTTATTCCTCTTTCTCCCTGATATTCACACCCCATGAATTGGTCACCTTAGAAACAGACTCCCCCACAACTTTTTGGCCTCCAAAAAGAAAGTGAATTTGTTCAGCTTGGGCCAAAATTGGGCAAAAGTGCTGACATGTAGGATGTTCTGGTGCCTTTTTTGCAGAAGTTAAGACTTCCCGATGGAAAACAGAGAAGAGGTGTTAGTGTGGTTTCTTTTCAACTTTAGCCTAAATTGGAGGGGGAAGTATGGTGACTGGAAGGGAAAGAAAAATCTTGTATTATTTATAAAAGGATACTATTATCTTTCCAAACATGCTTCTCTTCCATCCAAGTATCTTCTTCATTACTCACCCCTCATAAGGACCAGGTGGGTAGCTAACAGTCATATAGTTGTATGTTTTTCTCTGGTTTCTGCGTTTCTTCCAGGCATGAAGGAAGCAGCTGGTGTTGAAAATGCAGAGGCTGCTTCATGAAGATCAAGGCAGGTTGTAGAGATCCCATGGGATGTAGGTAGAGTATGGCATGCTCAATGCTGACAGTTGGAGCTTGGCAGGATCCTGGAGATCGATAAGCCCCACTTGGACCAGGGCCAGGGCCCAGGCTTCTGGGTTTTTTCTGAGGAAACAAAATCAAGAAAGAGTCTTATTATTCCCACATCAATGTGAAAATAGCCCTGGAGATCATGTGAATCAAATGAAGCCCAAGTAAGCACTAAAGTACAAAGAGTACTTTAGAAACGATTTCCAAGGATCATTTGAGACCATGTGGACCACATGGTAAGACTCCATCCTTGCAAAAAAAAATACATACACAGAGGCAGTGGTGTGTGTCTGTGTTCTGAGGTACTCAGGGGACTTAGGTGGGAGAACCCCTTAATCTTGGGAGTCTGAGGCTACTGTGAGTCATGCCATTGCACTCCCACCTGGTTAATAGAGTAAGACACTGTCTCTGTCTCTGTCTCTGTGTCTCTCTCTCTCACACACTCACACACACACACACACACACACACACACACACACACACACACACACACACAGAGACCCACACACACACACACACACACACACACACACACACACACACACACACACACACACACACACACACACAGAGAGAGAGAGACTCATTAACAATCTCAGTATTTTACTTGCTGTAACATAGTATCTTAATCTTGAAATGAATTACTCAGTGTTACATAAAATTGGCACATTTAGCTGTCATAAGGATCCACTGTTCATTCTGTGGAGCCAGCACAGAGATGGGAGAAAGGGAGTTACATGGAAACTGTCCAAGGAAATTCACCAATTTCTGCCTCCCTGTAACTGAGACACTTGGGGACAAGACCAGGACATAATCCACACTCTGCAGAAGGGATCCACATGTGGGATAGAGTGAGATTAGTGTTACTTCTTTCCTGTTTCTGAAATCTAATTTTAGGTTTTTAGGAAAATGCTCAGAAATATAAGTATCTTCAATTCTGAGAAAATACTTGGAAATATACTTTATTATACTGTAATTTTGGAAATAGTACAGAGGTTATCTGCATACTTTCCCTTCACATAATAATTTAATATGTGTGTATACATATATATATATATATGTTTACATATATACATATACATATGTATGTTTGTATGTGTGTGTATGTGTGTGTGTATATATACATATATATTCATTTTATATAACCAAGTTATTAGTATTCAACATATTATACTATTCTACTGTTTTCCAACTGCGTGTGTATGTATATATGTATAGACCTCAAGTGGAGTAATAAACCAACTCTAAGAAGTAAGACTATCCTTAAAGTACTCTTTTCAGAATAGAACCGTGTTTATAAAACAAATCTCATAAGCTCTGTTTGGCCAAAATAAGATATTCTCTAAATATTAGACATCTTGCTGATTCATACAATAATCTAAATTTTTCTATTGCAAAGATCTGAGAGCATAACCTCTGATTGTACAAACTCCAGTTTTAGTCTTCAACAAGACTCCTAGTACCAAGTACACTAACTCAAACATACGGCCAGACTAAACTTGCCTGTGGTGTCATGCGAAACAACTGCTGTCTTGAAGAGCCAGAAAGCCTGGAAACTTTCTTTCCAGATCACAGCTAGTTGACACTCAGCCAGGGAAACTTTGGGTTCTGAATGCCTAAGAGGTTGTTGTCCAGGCTTGCATCCAGGTTGAGATCCAGGCATCAGGAGAGGCTGTTTTGTGAAACGTGTGGCTGGAGCAGCATGCAAGGATTAAAAAGAATGAGAAAGAATGGACTCTTCAGTAAATGTTGAGGAAGATATTTCCTGAAGAAGATTAGTAGAAGAGGGTATGGATGGGAGAAGAGGAGAGAAGTCCAAGGGAGAAAGAGCTGAGCAAGATGGGAAAATGCACAATGAAGGAAATGTGCAAGAAGAAAAGACTGAACAGGAAGGGGACAGTGTCCATGCAGATGGAAGAGAACAGCAGATACGAAAGGAAAAGGATGAAGAAAGAGACCTAAGAGAGGTAGAAGGGATGTCAGGCCTTTCTTCTGTCTTGTTATTTTTTCCTGCCATAGTGCTGGCAAACAAACCTTCCAGGAAGCTTAACACTTGGAAGCGGGCTTGGTTGCAGAGAAGTGATTTTATTTAATTAATTTTATTTTATTTTTTTAGAAGAAACTATGGATGCAGGCGCTGATTAATTCTTGTTTTACTTAATAAGTTTTGTTTTATTATTTTGAGAAGAAATGATGGAACTGTGTATGGATTCATTCTTTAATTTTATTTACTTTTTGAGAAGAAACTATGCATCTATGTATTGATTCATGCTTTTAGTAAATTAATGAGTTTGATTTTTTGAGAAGAAACTATAGATCTAAGTGCTGATTCATTAAATTAATGAGTTTGATTTTTTGAGAAGAAACTATAGATCTAAGTGCTGATTCATTCTTGTTTTTTTAAATTAATTTTATTTATTTTTTGAGAAGAAACCATGGCTGTTCTTAGAAATTCATTCTCACTTGATTTAATTGATTAATTTCATTTACTTTTTTGAGAAGATACAATAGATGGATCTAGGCACTGTTCATTCTTGTTTTATTTAAGCAAGATTGTTAATTTTTTCAGAAGAAACTGTAGATCTAGGTATTCAATCATTCCTACTTTAATTAATTAACTTAATTTTTTTAGAAGAAACAGATGTGGGTGCTGATTCATTCTTGTTTTATTTCATTAATTTTATGCATTTTTGAGGAGAAACTGTAGATCTACATATTGATTCATTCTTATTTAATTAATTAATTTGCTGTGACATTCTCACTCTGTGTCACTCAAGGTGTGAGACAATATTCCCAGCACATCACATCGTTCTTTTTTTTTTTTTTTTT
>NW_016108252.1:131760-133733 GCF_001604975.1 Cebus imitator
TTTGCTCTTCTTACCCCAGACTGGAGTACAGTGGCGAGATCTCGGCTCACCACAACCTCGGCCTCCCGGGTTCAAGTGATTCTCCCTCCTCAGCTTCCCAAGTAGCTGAGATTACAGGCACCCACCACAACACATAGCTAATTTTTGTATTTTTAGTAGGGACAATGTTCACCATGTTGGCCAGATTGGTCTCGGTCTCCTGATCTTGTGATCTGCCCGCCTCAGCCTCCCTAAGTGCTGGGATTACAGGTGTGAGCAACCACACTCAGCCATATTGTTTTATTTTATTTTATTATTATTATTGTCTTGAGATGGAGTTTTGCTCTTGGTGACCAGGCTGGTGTGCCGTGGCACGATCTCAGCTCACTGCAACTTCCACCACTCGGGTTCCAGAGATTCTCCTGCCTCAGCCTCTGGAGTGACTGGGTGACAGCTGCTGGCCACCACACCTGGCTAATTTTTGCATTGTTAGTAGAGATGGGGTATCACCATGTTGGCCATGCTGGTCTTGAACTCCTGGCCTCAGGTTAGATTTACTTATTTCTAGGAGTAGCAGACTTTGTAAGTGTTGAGTAGGACACATAACTCAATGTCTACGCTCAAAACCTTAATTCTGGGCTGGGCTTGGTGGCTCACACCTGTAATCCCAGGACTTTGGTAGGCTGAGGTGGGTGTATCACCTGAGGTCAAGAGTTTGAGACCAGCAAGACCAACATGGTGGCACGCAGTCTCAACTAAAAATACAAAAATTAGCCGGTTCCAATGGCGGGTGCCTGTAGTCCCAGGTACAAGTCACCCTGAGGCAGGATAATCCCTTGAACCTGGGAGGTGGAGGTTGCAGTGAGCTGAGATGGAGACACTGCACTCCAGGTGGGCAGCAGACTGAGACTCCATTTCAAAGAAAGCAAAACAAATAAAAACAAAATGTAATTCTGAGTAATGGCTCTTCTCTGGCTGTCCCCAGACTTTGGAAAGGGAAGACACGCATTTTTGCAAAATTTTAAAACTTTTTAATGTTTATTATTTTTGGAGATGGAGTGTCACTCTGTCACCAGGCTGGAGTGCAGTGGTGCCACCTCAGCTCACCGAAGCCTCTGCCTCCCAGGTTCAAATGATTCCCCTCCCTCAGCCTCTCGAGTAGCTGAGATTACAAGTGTGAGCCACTGTGCCTGGCCTTAGGGGATGCATTTTCTATAAATTTTCATGAGAGCAAGGATGTTACAGATAGAACATCCTTCAGCAAATGTAAGAAAAAAAAGCAATTCCACCATACCAAGAAATCAATCAAGCTTTGCACACAGCAAATCTCTAGGTTACACAGCTTAAAGCTTCTCACCTTGGTTTTTGTTTGTTTTTTTAAGATAGATTTTGCTGTTGTTACCCAGCCTGGAGTGCAGTGGCACCATCTTGGTTCACTGCAGCCTCCCCCTACTGAGTTCAAATGATTCTCCTGCCTCAGACGCATAAGTAGGTGGAATTACAGGAATGTGCCACCGCCCTTGGGTAATTTTAGGTTTTTTGTAGACAAAAAATATACAGGGTTTCTCCATGTTGGCTACACCGGTCTTGAACTCCTGAACTCAGGAAATCCTCTCTCCTTGGCCTACCAAAGTGCTGGGATGACAGATGTGAGCCACTGTGCCTGACCATTATGATGATGCTTATTATTAGTGAGACAAGTCAGGCTTGTTGCCCAGGCTGGAGTGCGGTGGTTTGATCTCAGCTCACTGCAACCTCTGCCTCCTGGGTTCAACTGATTCTCCCAGGCTCAGTCTCCTGAGGAGCTAGGATTGTAGGCACATGACACCATGCGAGGCTAATTTTTTTTATTTTATTTTATTTTTTTTTTATTTATTTTTTTTTCCCATTTATTTATTTTATTGTATTTTAGGTTTTGGGGTACATGTGAAGAACATGCAAAATTGTTGCATAGGAACACACGTGGCAGTGTGATTTGCTGCCTTCCTCCCCAT
>NW_016108252.1:136123-137338 GCF_001604975.1 Cebus imitator
TCTGATGATGGTTTGAATTTCTGTGGAATCTGTGGTGATATCCCCTTTATCGTTTTTTATTGCATCAATTTGGTTATTCTCTCTTTTCTTTTTTATTAATCTGGCTAGAGGTCTGTCTATTTTGTATGCGAGGCTAATTTTGTATTTTTAGTAGAGATAGTGTATCACCACGTTAGCCAGACTGATCTCAGGTGATCCTCCGTCCTCAGCCTCCCAAAGTGATGAGATTATAGGCCTGAGCCACGGTGCCTGGCCTCCCACCTAGCTTTTTCTCTACCTCCTTTAACTTTTATGCTTACGAACTCTGAAGCCTGTGAGTCCCTTTCCTCTGTACAGAAATTGTCCCTCTTACCAGCCCTTTCCAAAAACATGTCTCCATTTACTGGAAACCTCCAGTCTAGTATCTATCATCCACATATGCATTTGTCACCAAAGACCCCTTTTCTCCCCAGAACACCTGTTGTCTTTCTTAAAGGGCCTTTTACTTTGCAATCAGAAGGGATTTCTGAAAAACTAATTTCCATGTCGGCCTTGGGAGAATGTGCTTGATGAGCATGGCAGACTTGTGCATGGCAGGCTGAAGTTACCACAGGCGTGGGTGCATACTGACATAGTTATTAAGCTCAGTAATACCCCTTCAAAGACTGCCTCAGAGGGTACACAGGTCTCTGTTATTTCTAATCAGGTCCAAGAGTGAAGCTTTTCCTGTGTCTACAAGCAGGAGGTTTCTTTCCCCTATGATTGTCTTCTTTTTAGAAGTGTCTATTCCTATCCTTCACCCAATTTTGGATGGTGTTCAAGCTGTCACAAGAATAGAAAAACAAACACTGAATGTTCTCACTCATAAGTGGGTGTTGAACAATGAGGACACAAGACACAGGGAGGGGAGCATCATACACTGGGTCCTATCAGGGGTATGGGGGGGGCTAGGGGAGAGACAGCAGTGGGTAGGGGACTAGGGGAAGAATAGCAGGGTCTATGTGGCTAGGGGAGGGATAGCAGGAAGTTAGGAGGTAGGGGAGGGATAGAAGGGGTCTGGGGAATAGGGGTGGGACAGCAGCCTATTAGGGACAGGGGAAGGACAGCAGAGGGTGGGGGGGCTAGGGGAGACATAGCAGTGGTTAGGGTCTAGGGGAGGGTTAGCAGGGGGTGGGAGGCTAGGGGAAGAATAGCAGCAGGTGGGGGCTAGGGTAGGGATAGCAGAGGGTTGGGGAG
>NW_016108252.1:137917-139120 GCF_001604975.1 Cebus imitator
AAGTGATCCACCCACCTCGGCCTCCCAAAGTGCTGGGAATACAGGGATGAGCCACTGCACATGGCCCAGGAAACTATGCTCAAGATGAGAAACAGTTAAACTGGTGCATGGGACATTATATGTATTTTGCCAAAATCCAAAACAATAGTACAGGAACTGGCAGGCTCTTTCAGAATGTGACCCAGAGGTCAACACTTTATAAAAACAAGAGGAAGAGAGGCTCTCAAGCTATCCAGTTAGAAAAGCTTTGCCAGGCGTGGTGGCTCATGCCTGTAAGCCCAGTACTGTAGAAGGTCGAGGCCAGTGGACCACATGCGGTCAGGAGTTTGAGTGCAGGTTGGCCACCATGGTAAAATCTATCTGTACTAATAAAGACACAAATTAGGCAGGCGTGGTGGTGGGTGCCTGTAATTCCAGCTACTCAGGAAGCTGAGGCAGGAGAGTCGCTTGAGCCTGGGAGATGGAGGTTGCCAAGAGCTGAGATTGTGCCACTGAATTCCAGCCTGGGCAACAAGAGCAAAACTCTGTCTCCAAAAGTAATAACCATTGAATTTGTTTTAAAAAAAACTTTTAAAAATGCATCCCCTTTTGAAATTTTTTCCCTTGTATTTTGATAAGTGAATTGTAAAATAGGACCTGGTTTTGTAGTTTTGTCCCCACTTTGTGAAGCGTACAGAAAAAGAAGCCAGCATTTCAGGCAACTCCAGCTCAGGAACAAAGATGTTTTATGTGAGTTTTTACAAATTTTGTTTTACTTAAAATGAGCCAATGATCGTGGCATAGGTTTATGGGCACAGGGGCAGGTGGCTGTGAGCCTAGATCATGCAACTGTACTCCAATCTGGGTGACACAGTGAGATTCCATCTCAAAATCCCTACAGGTCCTGAGTGTCAGACCAGGGAAGCTTTGCTTGATCTTCCCTCATCTGCAGACACACAAATGACTCATTATAAATAAAACAGACCAGATCAAGGGCTTGGAAAAGACCCTCCAGAAGAGATTAACACTAGTCTGCAGAAACCTGAGGTCCAGAAAAGCAGAGAGAGTCAGAATGAACAAGCTCCCTCTGCAGAGAACTTGGAGACACAGCAGGGGACCAGGTGGGTTTGTTCTGAAAAATGAAGAGGCATGGATTTAGCACAGGTGATTCTAATTCCATCATCCTTGGTATGACAGAGATGGAATGCCAGCCTCTGTCTCTCA
>NW_016108252.1:141022-145823 GCF_001604975.1 Cebus imitator
TTTCTGACCCTGTTTTTTCTTTTCTTTTCTTTTCTTTTTTTCTTTCTTTTCTTTTCTTTTCTTTTCTTTTCTTTTCTTTTCTTTTCTTTTCTTTTCTTTTTTTCTTTTCTTTTCTTTTCTTTTCTTTTCGAGATGTAGTGTCGCTTCAGGTTGGAGTGCAGTGGCACGATCTTGGCTCACTGCATCCTCAGCCCCTTGGGTTCTAGAGATTCTCCTGCCTCAGCCTCCTGATCAGCTGGGAAGACGGGAGTGCACCACCATGCCCCACAGATTTTTGTATTATTCGTATTTTTTGGTAGAGACGGGGTTTCACCATGTTGGCCAGGATGGTCCCAAACTCCTGACCTTGTGATCCATCCACCTTGGCCTCAAAAAATTGCTGGGATTATAGGTGTGAGCAACCAGGGACAGACCACACAGCTGATTGAGATAAGGGTCACCTTAGCCATAGTTCTCGTTGACCCTGTTTTTTTTTTTTTTTTTCCCTCCTAGAGTGGGAAATCCTGATTTAAGCCCACATCTTTACAGTCTCACAGAGCTGACAGGTATTTAAGAAAACAATAATCGGTACCATATCTGCCAAGGAGGACATACTGTACAAACAGAGACAAAGTGTGGTAATTTGCATTCACACCTTCAGCTAGACACGTGATGAATTCTTCATTGCCTCTCAGCTTTGAACTTCCTCATGACGGCTGTATGTGGCGATTTGTATTTGCCTCTGAAGTGTGTTCTCTGTCAGCTGTACTCAGATGTTTACAAGGCTGCTTGTTTTGACAATTTCATGGGATCCTTCTAAAATTGGGTGGTTGTTTCTTTGTTTTATTTTTCTCTCCCACCGAGGGTGAAGCTGAGATGTACACTGTCTGACAATGAATGGTGGAATTTCCATTGTGCTGTTCGTGTATCTTAATAATGTTAACGTGTTCATGGAAAGATGTGATTGTGTACTCACCATTTTATGTTTCTACATTTTAGAGTCAGTATCTCTGTGCCCAAAATGGCTCTGCATAAACCAAGGACCCTAAGGCTCTTTGATAATAGAAGAATGCCAGCTGGGCATAGTGGCTCACACCTGTCATCCCAGCACTTTGGGAGGCCGAGGTGGGTGCATCACTTCAGCTCAGGAGTTCAAGACCAGCCTGGACTTGCAGCCCCATCACTTCAGTCTCTGCCTCCATCTCCACATGACCTCATGATCCATCTGTCTCAACCTCCCAAAGTGCTGGGGTTATAGGCGTGAGCCTCTGCCCCTTGCCAAATGATTTCATCTTGAGGTCCTTCACTGAATTGCCTCTGGGAATACCCCATTTCCAAGAGAGGTCTCTTCCCATGTTTTAGGATTCAGGATGTGGATATGTGATTTTGAGGGTCACTGTTCATTGTTCAATGTGTTATGATGGTATCCACTTCCTTGCAGAGGGTCTCAGAGAGGATCCTTCCTGCCTTTCTAGTTCCTGCAGACTCCAGCATCCCTAGGCTTGTGGCTACATCACTCCACTCTCTGCTTCCATCTCCACATTTCCTTCACCTCTGTGTCTGTGTCTCCTCTCCTGTCTCCTAGAAGGACACCTGTCATTGGATTTAGGACCCACCTGAATCCAGGATGATCTCATCTCCAGACCCTTATCTAATTACATTTTTTGCAGAGACTTTATTTCTAAATAATGCCCCATTCACAGGTTCTGGGGAACAAGGCATGAACATTTATTTTGGGCATCACTATTTATCCCACTAAAATTCAATCATCCAGTTCCCTCCAGAAGCTCCAAGGGAGGATCTTTCCTGCTTCTCCCAGCTCCTGGGGCTCTAGCATCTCTGGGCCTGTGGCCACTTGACTCTTGTTTCTGTCTCTAATTCCATGTGGCCATCTTCTGTGTGTCTCTGCATTTTAAATCTTTCTATCCTTTCTCTCTTAAACACAGAAGATACTAGATTTATGCTTCACCCTAAACCCAGCACAATCTCCTCCCAACGTTGTTAACTTGGTTACATCTGCAAACACTGTATTTTCAAGTAAGGCCCAGTTCACAGGTACCTTGGGTTTGGACATTTTCACACTGGTTTTTTTTTTTTTTTGACAGAATTTTGCTCTCGTTGCCCAGGCTGGAATGCAATGGTTTGTTATCACCTCACCACAACCTCCATCTCCTGAGTTCAAGCAATTCTCCTGCCTCAGCTTCCCAATTAGAGTTGGGGTTACAGGCGCCCATCACCAAGCTCAGCTAATTTTTGTATTTTTAGGACAGACAAGGTTTCACCAAGTTGGTCAGGCTAGTCTCAAACTCTTGGCCTCAGGTAATCCACCTGCCTCAGTCTCCCAAAGCACTGGGATGACAGAAGTGAGCCACCACACCAAGCCTTTCAGGCAAATTTTTAGGAGCTACCATTCAGTCTGATGCACATGTCTGAGCCAGGCAAACCTTCTTGAAATGGTAGGTCCAAGGGAAGAGATGCCCCAAGCTGTAGCTCCATTGTTGCAGGAGGAGAAGGCTCTGTGCAGAGGTAGCAGAGCAGAGTGGGGCATGGGGATAAATAACTCTGACTATGCTGTGTAGACCATTTGTTACAGGTGGAAGGTGTCCAGGTTCTTGACATTATGAGCAAACAATTCTGTAAAGGGATTAGAATGGGCCTGAGCATAGCAGCTTAAGAGCCCGGTTACAGAATTTTGTGGGGTTTAGGTCTCCTTTACAGGTTTCCATTGGTTACCTGGTGCACACCCCAGGCAAATGAAATAGTGGCCTGCAATCCATGTGATTGGTTGCAGAAAGCAGACCAATCAGAAGCTGAAGTGAATTTACAAAGGTTACACCCTATGCAAGTGTCTGATTGATTGGTTGTGGAAAGCAGCCAATCAGAGGCTAAAGCAAAGTGACAATATTGCACCTCTATGCAAATGAAGACGGCTTGTGAGCCCTCTGAATGGTTGCAGAAAGCAGGCCAATCAGAGACCAGAGAGAGAGAGAGAGAGAGAGAAAAGAAAGGAAAGAAAGAAGAAAGAAGGAAAGAGAAAGAAAGAAGAAAAGAAAGAATGAAGAAAGAAAGAAAGAAAGAGAAAAAAAGAAAGGAAGGAAGGAAGAAGGAAAGAAAGAAAGAAGAAAGAAAGAAAAGAGCGTCCATCCAAACATGGCAATTGCCACTCTTTTCTCCTTGACCTTGCCCCATATGCCTAGGAAAATGGCTTTCCCCACATATCTAAAATAATAAGGCATCCTGCATTTGCATATTAAGATGTTAGGGTAGGAGGGCCAGATTTTTCATGGGCTGTGTGAGTCATATGCCTCGTCAAATGAAACCCCTGAGCCCTATGAAAATTGGACACTGCTTTCTCCAGCCTCTTCGTATAACTAGCTGGTTTCCTGGGCACTTGGGGTTTTCTCGTTGAATTTTGGAGACCACTCTTTCTGTCTTTGTACAGGCGAGCTTCTTTCTTTTTTCTTGCCTCTTTAAGTCAATGTTCCTTAAAACCATTCCACACGTGTCCATGTCATTTTGTTAACTTTGCACAAGATAATAGCCATGGTGTTCCTCCACTTATCAGAGCTATATTATAACCAGGACCAACGGGAAGACATTTTCACAACATGAAAGAGTTCTTACAAATTATTATTTTTTTAATGTGAAAATCATGGACAGTTTGCAGCAAAAAATCCAAAATGTTCAACGAAGATGAACAAAACGTTTATATGTGGAGTAACAGAAACAAAATGATAAACGGAAATTAATACAACAGATAAAACATTATTTTCTCCATAACCCCACTAAGAGTAAAACTTTGATAATGCTAATGTCCATGAGGGATTTATATCCTTCCTCATTCACTTGGGAGAGAAATTTTTCAGTTCTTGTGCAATTCAAGGTGCTGTTGCTCTTTAATGTAGTCATTCCACTTCTATCAATTTGCACAGCTATACTTTCCCACGGGCATAAAGAGTGCAGTCTGCACACTGGTGTCCTCTAATGGCAAAAGGAAAACAGAAAAATAACTAAATATCCATCAATAATGGGTAAAACACATTCTTTACAAATAACTAGCCTAAATATGCTGCTACAGAAACATATATTGGTAGATTTTAAAAAGCAAAATGCATACACTATCAATAATGTAATGTCATTTAATTGTGTATTTTTATTAAAAATAGATAGCATTTAAAATTCAAACCATTCCCCAGGGATAAACAGGAAACAAAATTAATTCTAGTTATAAATGGGGCACAATATTAGAAAATATGGGCAAAATTGCTACTTTGTTGTCACTTTATAAATAGTTTAACACTTTGTTTAAAACTGCAAGCAGAAATTATTTAAGGAAATTTTAGTTTCTTGGAACTAAAAACATTAGTCAGCTCAGCACTTTTCCCTTACCCCTACTTCCTTCAGTGAAGGGATTACATATGGAATGTTTTGTCACGGACTGCCTTTAATTCTGGAATCACCTGATCTAAATTTGCAAACATTAAGGTTCACTCTTGGTGATGTAAAGTTCTATGAATTTTGACACTGGGTCTTTTAATTCTCTTAATAGTGTCTTCCACAGAAATGTTTTTAATTTTAATGAGCTCTAACTCATCTACTTTTTCTTTCATATATATTGCTTCCGGTGTTATATCTCATCACAAAACCCAGGACATGCTTTCTTCTGCTTTATTTGAAAGACTTATAGTTTGGAATTTTACATTTAGGTCTATAATTCATTTGTGCACATATGAATATCCAATTGTTCTAACACCACTTGTTGAAGAGACTACTTTCCTCTATTTAATAGCCTTTGCACCCTTGTAAAAAAAATGTGAATTCA
>NW_016108252.1:146753-148063 GCF_001604975.1 Cebus imitator
TAGGATTACTTACCACGCTAAATTTCAGTAGGGATGCTCTGGTTTGCAGGCAATTCAAAAGGTCATGTGATCCAATTTATTTATCATACTTTAACATTATTACCAAGAGCTTTGGCAATTAACTCACAGACTTACATAATGGCTGGCAGAAAGTAAGTACTCAAATACTTAAGTTCTGAATGAACTGACACATGAATGCATAAATGTCCTTTAAGAGGTAATAGCAACTCAGACAACACACAAAACTTATGGCTGTACGAACACAAAAAGGACCATTGCTAACTCATGAATTATTTTAAAATGCCTAAAAAATAACTAAACATCAAAGGCAAGTTGCCAGCTTACGTTTATGCTTCAAAGCCATTCATCAACTCTCACCAATGGTCTGAAACCCACAGTAATGATGAGTTCCAGATTAATGATTATTATGAAGGCCAAAATTAAGGCAATTTATAAATTCTGTATAAACATTTAAAAACAAAAGATACATAACACATTACTGAGCCATATCCCATTCTTTAAGAATATACTAATACATTAAATACTACAACAATTGTACTTCAGAGGAATACCTAAAATGCAAAGACACTTGGCCTAACAGTTAGTTTTTTGAATTTTTTTCTCCTTTGGCAGAAATATTCCCAATAGCGGACATTTTTACAAATACTATATCTTAGCGTGTCTGTAGGGCATTTGATACTACCTAAGATTTTATTATTTGATTATTTATGAGTTATTACAAAAATAAATATATAAGAAATGACCTGCAAAGGAGTTAAACTGTTGTTTCGTAGATATGGTTAGAGGAAAAAAATATATATCAAGTAATTTAAATGAAATTAAATTTCGTACTTTTTTTCTTAAAATTAGCTTTGTTCTTTTATAAGAAAAAGTAACACAGAAAAGTTTTCTATAGTTTACAAAGATGCAGGCCTTTTGGTTTTCTTTATCAAATCCTGAAACCTGCTGGAGTAAATGTTTTACCTGTATTCCACAATTCAATTACAATATACAAACCAAAATAGGTTATATAATCTAAGCAATCTTACCAGTGACTTCTAGAGATGAAAAGTAGTGTGGATTTTAATGAGTTGTAATATATCCTGCATAATAAATACCTTAAAAAAAGTTACTAATTACATTTGGTTTTATGGCAGTGTTTAAATTACAGATTAGGATATGTTTCTGAATATGAGATTAAGAAACATCCTTTAGAATAAATAAGATTATAGCTATGCTAACAAAGCAAAATTAAAGCTTTGTTCTTACATTGTTAGATAAATATGAATAAACATATTGAGGTCAAAACA
>NW_016108252.1:148206-155091 GCF_001604975.1 Cebus imitator
TTAAGTACTTTAATTAGAGTTAAGTACTCAAAGATGGCATATCTATCAAAAATGACAAAAATGTCTAATGCCTTACAAAATAAACTAAAATGTCTAATGAAGCAATGAATACATGACTGAGTTCTTGGGTCATTCAGTTACAGTTTTTAAGTGTTCATTGTTTTAAAATGTATATGAACAAAAATTTTAATGTCCTTATGATTCTATCTAAAGTGTATCTAAAATTTTGTGAAACAGACATATTAGGTAGCTACTAATAGGGATTTCTACTACAGTATATGTTATTTATTATGTCTACTCTAAGAAGACCAATATTTGTTTTTAACTGGATTTTATTTAAGGTAATTATTTTACTTGAGTACTTCCTATTATTAGAAATTGTTAAGTTATATGAGTAGATTAATTTCTGCTATAATAATTGTACAAGTGATTATGATACAATGGGCAAAAGTATAAAGTGGATAGAAAGTAAGAGAAAAAATGTATCAAAAATAAATTCCAGGCCAGGCACTCTGGCACACAGTTGTAATTCTAGTACTTTGGGAGGCCAAGGCAGGCAGATATCTTGGGGTCAGGGCTGGAGACAATCCTGGCCAACATGGGGAAAACCCATCTCTACTAAAAATACAAAAATTATCTGGGTGTGATAGTGTGTGCTACTCAGAGGGCAGGGTAATTGCTTGAACCCGAAGGGCAGTGGTTGCATTTTAACCTGGGTGACAAAGTGAGACCCTATCTTTAACAAACAAACAAACAAATTAATAAATGCATTTCTCATGTCAGTAAATAAAATTTGGGTGCTTATGAAGAAATACAGCGTATTTAACACCGGAACAGCAAAAAAACAAGTTCATCTTCTCAGTCATAAGTGGGAGCTGAATAATAACACACAAACACAGATAGGAGAACATCATACACTGAGGTCTCTCAGGGCATGGAGGGCAAGGAGAATGGTATTAAGAGAAATACTTAATGTAGACGACAAGTTGATGGGTGCAGCACATCACCAAGGCACCTGTATAATTTGGGCACAAATTTGCACATTCTGCACATGTACACCAGAACTTGTTATAATTTTTAAAAATTCATTCTAATACTGTACTAAGGCCTGTGCAGTTGCTCACACCTGTAATCCCAGCACTTTGGCAGGCTGAGGTGGGTAAATCAATTGAGGTCAGATGTTTGAGACTAACCCGGCCAACATGGTACAACATTGTCTCCACTAAAAATACAAAAGTTAGTCAGGCATGAGGTTGGTTGCCTGTAATCCCAGACTACAACAGGGGAAACAGGACAAAAACAGTTCTGGTAGGTAGCAATTTACAAATGGATATAAACTAGCTCCATCTTAAATAAACACTTTTTTAAAAAAATTTATTTATTTTACTTTAGGTGCATGCTATATCTGGCATTTCTTCCCATGTTATCCCTCCCTACACTCTCCTCCCTCTCCAACCCACATTGTCTCTCCCCTATCCCCCCAACTGTCCCTTGCATGTGATGCTCCTCTCCCTGAGTCCCTGTGTTCTCATTGTTCAACACCCACTTATACGTGAGAACATGAAATGCCTGGCTTTCTGTTCTTGGGTCAGTTTGCTGAGAATGATGGTTTCCAGATTCATCCAAGACCCTACAAAGGACACGAACTCATCATTTTTTATGGCTGCGTGGTATTCCATGGTGCATATGTACCACATTTTATTTGTCCGGTCTATCATTGATGGGCGTTTGGGTTGGTTGCAGGTCTTTGCTATTGTACACAGGGCTGCAATGAACATATGTGTGCATGTGTCTTTATAGTAGAATGATTTATAGTTCTTTGGGTATATACCCAATAGTGGGGTTGCTTGGTTCAATGGAATTTCTATTTCTAGATCCTTGAGAAATCACAACACAGTCTTCCACAATGGTTGAACTAATTTACACTCCCACCAACTGTGTAAGAGTGTTCAGAAATCAAAGCTAGTTTCTCGCACTTGTGAACCTGCCAATTTGAGAGGTCGAGACAAGTGGGTTGGTTACCTGGGGTCAAAAGTTCAAGACCAGCCTGACCAACATGGATAAACCCAACTCTTGTAAAAATACAAAATTACCAGCACATGGTGGCACATGCCTGTAATCCCAGCTACCTGAGAGGCTGACACAGTAGAATCATTTCAACTCCTGAGTCAAAGGTTGCAGAAAGCTGAGGTTGTCCCTTTGTACTCCAGACTGAAACACAAGAACTTTGCTTAAGGGGGAAAGAAAACCAACAACTTTGTCTCAAAAACTAAAAAGATATAAAATTTTAAAATTATCCAGGCATGGGATTTTACTCAGCTGCCCAGGTGTCTGAGATAGGAGAATTGCTTGAACCTGGGATGCAGAGATTGGAGCGAGCTGAGATTATACCACTGCACTCCAGCTTGAGAAACACAGCGAAACTGCATCTCAAAACAAAAGCGCAAATGAAAATGAAACAAACAAAAATACTATTGTAAGCTTCTTGTGTCCTTAAAATTTTAAACATGAAACTTTTGGATAATTATAGGCCATAAAGAAAGTAAAAACTTATTTACAACACGAAAAGGGAAATCTAACATAAATGATAAATATTAGGTAATAATGATGTAAGCATAGGGCTATAAATTGTAACAAATTTACTACTTTGTTGGAAGATGTTGACAGTGGGAAAGGCTGTGTATGTGTTGAAGCAGCAAGCCTATGGGAATTCTCTTTACTTCCCACTCAACTTTGCTGCAAATACAAAACTGCTCTGTAAAAAATAAGGTCTAAAAAAATAGCCACGCATAGATCCACATGGAAAGTTTGCTACATCTGCCTTTAAAAGAATAAAGTGGGACTAATGTTAAACAGTTATGGTGAAGAATTATAGTTAAAATAATTAGAAGTGTACTGAAAAATAAAAGGAAAGACTTTTTAAAATTTGAGAACTTTACAGATTGTTTTAAATTGTATATTTCTTACATAATTACAAAAAAGAGAAACATCTGAAGAGACAAATGAAAAGAAAAAAAAAGAGCTAATTTTAGAGATCCAGGTTTACCACCCTGCATTGTCACTTAATAGTTCCTTGATTCACCTCTCCAGAGTCTGGTTTTTCATTTGTAATACACAGAGGATCTGCCATGTGCCTATCACAGTGCCAGGCTCACAACAGGCATCCACAAGATTGGCAGAGTCTTACCAGACAACATGAAAGATACGTAAATTTTAGCTCTGAAACATTTACAGATTCTATATCACGATTTTACAAAAGGCTAAAAGATATGCCAAGAAATTAATTTCAAATTTAGTACCCACTTGTTACATAACAAATATGTGCAAGTATAATGTGAACTAGAAGAGGAATAAGAAATTGACGTAGTCAAGTATCAGTATACTGCAGCATTTTACAGTCAGCAGTGGAAGAAACTTAACAGAAATTCAAAAACAGAAAAGAATTTACCTTTCCTTTTCCTAAACGACTTTCTGAAATGAAAACAGAAAGTGAATAGTCATAGCCACTAAAGAGTTCGATGTGCATAGTAAGAGGCAGCTCCCTTCCACCAAAATGGACTGAGATTGCAGTTTTCCATTCAATACAGAGTGCATCAACTGATAAATTAGCTGCTTTTGAAGTTGTGCCTGGAAAAAAGAAGGAAGGAGGGAAAGAAGGAAGGGAGGGGAAGAGGGAGGGAGGGAGGAAGGGAAGGAGGGGGGTAGAGAGGTGAGGGGGAGGGGAGGCAGGGGAAGGGAAAGGGGGAGGTG
Source organism: Cebus imitator (assembly GCF_001604975.1). NCBI lineage: Eukaryota > Metazoa > Chordata > Mammalia > Primates > Cebidae > Cebus > Cebus imitator. The sequence goes on from NW_016108252.1 coordinate 151,957, forward strand.
GAAGTGGAGTCAGGCATTGGGAGGCAGAGGGGAGGGAAGGAGATAAACACGCATATGTGACATTCAATGGAAACCTTTTTATTTCCAGATAAAATAAATAAAAATGTTCTAGATCCATGGTCAGAAGTCAAAAACCTTACCCTACACACATCTTACCCTGTGAGACAAGCAGCACAGTGGGTTCTAGAAAAATCTTTCTTTCCCCAGCTTCCAAGTGAAACTGGTGGTTAGTCAGAACCCACTTACAGACTCTTAAGTTCACTTCCCTAGAAGTCCATTTAAAAAGTTTACGATTAAAACAAGAAGTATAAGAAAAAATTATGTGAACTCATCACAGTTTTATGAATTGTTGGAGACTACAAGCAAAATACTCAACAACAGGGAACTGCTAAGTATATTGCAAAAATATCCAAGCATATTGCCCAGAAAATGAGGATTTCAAGAACCTTTCAAGGAAACAGGGTAATGCTCACCACATATAACTTAAAATTTTTAAGGAAGATATATAACTCAGACATATCTACATATTTTAAATGTAAAATATGCCTTTGAAATGCATATTGCAATAAAAACACATTGAGCTAATCTTACTCTTGGCTGTTATTCAAATATAAAGTGTACTAATAAACACTTGTTGCCCAAATAAAATATTCAAACATTTCAATTTAGTTTAAAATAAAAATGTTCATTTCCCAATCTATGCTTAAATAGTACACTAGTATTTACTATGTGGTGTCAATGGTCCCCATCCAAATCTATTACAAGCCCACTATTACTTTAGGAACGTGTAAGGCAGATTTACAAAATAAGCCTAATCTTTATAAAATGTGTTCATTATATAAATGCTTCCTGCTACCATCTTAATTTCAGTTAAGTTGTTTGAACATGCCCCTTTATGTTGACTCAAAGTGAAAGTGTTCTCCAGCCTTTTCAAGAGACTGTAATATTTCAGGACAGAGTTTTTTAAGAATATAACAATGTATTTCACCAATACAAGCTATATATCATACGATTATTAAAACCCAAAGTTTGGATGGATTTAAATGTCAACTGCCTGTTACAGACTGTAAAATTTATGATAGCTATGCCTTAATGTGAGATCTTGAGTGGGCATAGTACACCTCAATCCTTTAACATCTGGTACAGCTTTTTCCACAACCAATCCTGACTCAACACATCTGACACGGGAGCTTGTTGGACTAGAACAAAAATAGTTACAGGGACAGGTTACTTGAGAGGCAGAGGGAACCTGAATGACTGAAAACAGACCAGTGGCCTCTGGGGAAGCTGTAAGAGGTCTAGGGGGAAAGCGTTTTTAAAGAACGTAAGGAAGACTTCGTTTCTGCCTGTTTGTAAGGAGGGCAGGTGTGTCTACCTGAGCCATCATCAGGCATCGAGTTTCTCCTGAGCCTCCTGGCTCACCCCGCAGTGACCCGAGTTTAGTGCCCAGCTGAAAGTTGCAGGGCGAAAAAGGGAAATCAATTGCTGTCCACAGAGCCCTGCCTCTGTGTGTGTGCGTAACCCAGGCACAATTCAAAGGCGGCTGGAAGGCAGGTACCCAGAGACTATGTAAAAAAAGGTGGCAAGGCAGGACTGAGAATTTGTAACCCTCATATAGCATCCTTCCCCTCCCGGAGACCTGCTAAATATAGACTTTCAGGTCAAGAGAGGGGAGCCTGTTCTTGATGACCTGCTTGCAAGAGCACCTTCCTGAGGTTCAGGAGAACTGTCTTGGGGGTCCCTGGTTTAAGCTGCAGAGCATGGGTCTCCATAGCTGGACTGACATCACCTTTCCCTTGTCTGCTTCTTGCTGCAGGTGGGGACCTGATGTTTAGCGTCCCTGGAGGACTTCACAGGCTCTGGTGAAGGTGGTGGTTAGTGCTGTATCTCCAACCCTCCCTAGAATAGCCGGGGCCTGACCTACCAGGGCCTGGTTGGCTCATCCGGGCACCAAGCTCTTCACCCTGCAAGTGTCCACCCTCTCGTGGGCTTTGCATTCAAGGTTAACCGGGTCATTCAGCTGACCTAAGGTTTCTTAATGGCACCACCATTGCATTTTGGAACCGTAAGATTCTTTGTTTTGGGAGGCCGCGTTGTGCATCGTAGATTTAGCTGTATGCTTAGTTTCTATTTTGTTAGAGGCCTGTTCGCTCCCAAGTGTGACAACCAATAGTGTCTTCAAATATTGCCAGATGTCCTCTCAGAAACAAGATGGCTCTAGGTTGAGATTCACAGAGCTAAATGTTTTTGAGTATTGTGTGTTGTGAGGGAAGGTAAATCTGTCCTCCTGATGCTTAAATGTAGTTTGAAAGAAAAGAAACCAAACCTTTAAAAGTAATAATGAAAATCTTACAACCAGAGAATTTAGTGAGAACAAAGATAACATTGTAGCCTGAGTAAAGAGTTTAAAGGGGATGTGTTTTAAGATGGGTGTGATCCAGATCCAGATCATCTCTTGGAAAAAAGTGTGACTTTATCAAGGCCTTGATGGGTAGGACATGGGTGGTGGACAAAAAGGAGAGCATTACAGAAAGAAAAAAAAGAGCAAGGAATAAAAAAGGAAAACAAACATTCAGGACCTTCTTAGAGGCAGTGAGGAATCTATCCTGACTCCAGAGTTGTATGCTGGGAATATAAGCCTAATAAAGTTTATAAGTCCTGTGAAATATAACTGCATCAACGTCACTCTATTCACATCATTGGAGAAGAGTACAATGCATTTTGATATCTGGCTCTGGAAAACTTGAAACCTTTAAGAAGTACTAAGAATGACAGGACTTCATAGGTAGTAAAGAACTTGTAGATTTTGTTGGACATAATTGAGGAGGATGATAGACTTAGTTGGAAAAAATAAATAAATGATTCAATTCAGGCTGAGGTGGAACAGTGGGGCTGAAAAAAAAGACATGTGGACCAAGGTGAGAGTTCGGTTGGAATACAAGAAGCTGAGATGAACTGAGGCTTTTGAATGGAATAATGAAATTATAAAAACAGTGTTCTAGAAATAGGCTGATAGATTGGAAAGGTTTGTAGGGAGAATCACCTGACCACTATAGAAAGAAAAAGAAAGAAGAAGAAAGAAAGAAAGAAAGAAAGAAAGAAAGAAAGAAAGAAAGAAAGAAAGAAAGAAAGAAA
>NW_016108252.1:155206-156392 GCF_001604975.1 Cebus imitator
GAAGGAAAGAAAGAAAGAAAGAAAGAAAGAAAGAAAGAAGAAAGAAAGGAAGGAAAAAAGAATTTTATGTCTGAAGACTCTCGTCTCCACCCCCACCTTTTGTTCCACAGTTGAATATATGAATGTAATTAAATAAGATATTCTCCAAAAACTAGCATATCTTCTCCTAGGGGTGGAAGAATTGCTTATAATATTAATAGGAAAATGTCACATTAGTGATCTACCATTACTGTTCATACTGCCCTCCCCATTGCAATAGACATGTCCTATGTAACTCCAGTTTGGTCTCATGACCCCAGGACTATGGAATGAATAAAACCATTGCTGCTGGGAGCACTGGACAGTTTTACCAGAAGATCTTCTATAGAGCCCTTAAAGAGGCTTGCCACAAAAAGGGATGTCTTTGGATCTGGAGTCCGTAAGTTTTATTGGGCATTTGCCTGCAACATAAAATAAAGGCAGGGACTTCCAACTTTATTAGACATCCTCCTACTCTGGCACTGGTGGTGTTCCAGCCACCCCTTCCTTTCTAGTTCTTGGTGACTTCAAATGACCAGCCTGACCTATGAAAAATTTGGAATAAATCTGTCAAGTCCAGAATCAGCAAATACTTGCTCGTCGTATAGGTACTGCACTTCTCCAAATCCATAACAGATATGGAGACTTGATTACAGAATTCTATTCTACTGACAACACATACTCTTAGAATCTTTATCAGCACCAGTCCTTGGCAGTCACTACCAGTTGATTAGAATGAGCTCATGAGAGGAAATTCATCTGTCATCCCAGCCAAAAAAATTTTTTCCATTAGATAATGTATTAGAGTTAAGACAGTACTGTTCTGCACCCCTCTCCCTTTCCATCCAAATGGTTCCCCAACTGTGTTTAAACATCCTTAGTTTTTCCAATGCTCCTGTCTCCTTCCCAAAGCTTTCCCTAGCCTATAATCTGCCTCTCCTCCCCTGTAACACAGGCCAGAGCTATTTATTCCTTTATGGGTTTCCTGTCTAAACCCAACCTACAAGAGAGATGTTACCTGTCATAACTGGGTTTAAGGAAATATGTAAGATTGTGAGCCATGTGAACACATAGTCCTCAAAGTAGTTTGCAACACTTATGCGTGGTGCATAAAGCGTTTGGATGTTATAACATGTGTCAAAAAATGGCCCAGAACAGACATGAGATT
>NW_016108253.1:0-1172 GCF_001604975.1 Cebus imitator
GAAAATAACGACTACTTCTGTTGGTTAAAGAAATGGAGGTGGTGCATTGCATGCAATGTCTGTTTAAGAGCTCGTACTCAACAAAGTACTTTCCTCTTCTATAAGAGCCTGTTTATATGAGCAATGTCTACATTGCACCAGTTACAAATATTTCTTAACCATTCATTAATGTAAATTTTCTTTTATCACAATTTTTAATTATTATTTTTATAATCTTGAAAATAATAAAAGCTACAATCTGTTTAAAGGATTCTGCAGTATAAATGCTTCCCTATTTCTCAGAGTTTTCTTGTAACACAGAGGCAGTAAACTTGATGTTCAAAGCACGTCTGTGAAAGGGCTTAGAGGTCTCTGAACACTAGGAAGTGTTTGCAAAATTGCATGTATGAATAGAGACAGATTTTTCCAGGGAGGAGACCCATAACTTTTATTAGATTATCCCTGCCTTACTCCAGCTGCTGCTATAACCCTATGTTGTGTGTCTTTTACAATAGCCCAGCTTTGCATCTATACAGGAAATTGAAAACTACTTGGCCACCTTTATGTTAATAAAAAAATTCAGGAGGGGAATGATAAGGAAGGCTGGGAGAACCAGGCTTAAAAAAAACAGGAAAGGACCATGGGGGACTAGATCAGTTGAGCTCCTTCTGAGAAGGGAGGGTACATATAGCTGTGCAGGTTATGTACTGTGCAGTTCCAGAGCATCAGCCACTATACTCGTGCAGTGCACAACCTGCACAGCCACCCATGGAAGTCCTGAGCAGGGCCCTTGGGATCCCCTTCAGAGGGAAGTGGTGTTCAGATGCTGGGCAGCCCAGAAAAACAGTGTCCTTCCTGCTCCTTTGTGCCAGCTGCTTTATCCTATTATTTCAGCTCCTTTCATCCTCTCTAGAGCCCATTCGAAAATCACCGGGGGACCTTGTTAAAGTGAAGATTTCTAGGCTCTCTCCCACACTACCACCCACCTCCCTGCCCCCAGGATCCTGTCTGATAAAGAAGTTCTGGGTGGCAGCCTGGGAAGTTCCATTTAACAAGCACCTCAGCTGATTCTAATGTGTGTGGCACAGGAAACACATTCAGAGAGGCACTGCCCTGCATGCTAAGTTGTATGATTGCTATTTTATAAACGGGCAAAGTTTCACTCACCCAGGATCACAAAGCTGGCAATTAGC
>NW_016108253.1:2647-3702 GCF_001604975.1 Cebus imitator
ACATGGCCAGGGCTCCTCAAAATTGTCAACGTCATCAAAAATCAAGAAGGGTCTGAAGAACTGTCACAGTCAAGAGGAGTCCAAGGGACGCAGCATCCAAATGTGATGTGTGATCCTGGCTAAGATCCCAGAACAGAAAAGGGGCATTAGGAAAAAACAGAGAACATCTCAATAGAGTAGTGATTGAGTTAATAATAACAATGTTGGCCAGGTGCGGTGGCTCATGCCTCTAATCCCAGCACTTTGGGAGGCCAAGATGGACAGATCACTTGAGGCCAGGAGTTTGAGACCAGCCTGGCAAACATGGTAAAGCCCTAGGCATGGTGGTGCACCCTTGTAGTCGCAGCTACTTGGGAGGCTGAGGGAGGAGAATCACTTGAACCAGGGAGGCAGAGTGAGCTGAGATTGCACCACTGCACTCCAGCCTGGGCAACAGAGTGAGACTCTGTCTCCAAAAACAAAAAAAATCATCATCATCATAATGATGCTTTGATATTGGTTCATTAGTTGTGACAAATGTAGCATAGCAGTATAAGATGTTAATAATATGGGAACTGAGTGTGGTTATTTGAGACTCTCTGTACTATGTTTACAACAGTTCTGTAAATCCAAAACTATCCTATACTAAAAAGTTTATTTAAAAAAAGGCAAGAGAAAAATCTATAAAACAGTTCAAGCCTACAAAAAATACACAAAATAACTTACAGACATCCATGTACCCACCATGTAGGTTTAACAGACACTAACATTTTGGATCATTGGCTTCAGATATCTTTTGTCTTTTACACGAATAAAAGGTTGTCAATATAGTTAAGACTGTTCTCTACTTTTTTCTCTCTTCCTTCATCCTGAGAGATAATATCTGACATTGTTATCACCTCCATGAATATTTTATACTTTTGATACATACATATGTATCCACAAACAATGCTGCTCTTGTTTTTGTATTGATATTTACATAAACAGTAGCGTATCATTATTTAACCTTTGCAATTTGCTCTTTCACACAATATTGGCTGTTAAATCTATCTATGTTGATTCACTTAGATCTCGTT
>NW_016108253.1:6307-9622 GCF_001604975.1 Cebus imitator
GAAGCCACTTGCACAGAGTCACACAGCTTTGCAGAGTAGGGCGGGGCAGGGCAGAGGAGTAGCTTAGCTCCTTTTCCCGCATGTTGCTGATACAACATCTCAGAGCTGGTGGCATTAATCAGAGGGAACAGAAATTTTGATTTAACCCCACTTTTCATGTACATCCAGGATGCATTTCAACAACGAAGCATCTTTTGTACTGTCTGTCAGACAGGGATCTTTACTATTGACATGTTTGAAAGTTAATTACATGGAGGAGTGAAGACGGCACACCCATCTCAGAGACTAACCACTGCAAATGACAAGTGAAAAAGACAGAGCCGTTACAGCGATCCTGGTCAGGTTTATTTTCCCAGACTACCATGTTGGGAGTCGAACATGCCCACCCTCAGGCTGAGGACAGGCTCCTGACGATGCTTAGGCTAGTGGTGCAGCTACAGAAGCCTCTGCTTTCCACTTTGGACCCATGGAGATGTCCAGGGTGCTTGGCACTCTTGGCCTAGGCCTGGATTTTCCAGGAACTTCCCTGATGGATGTTTTACTGAGCACGGTGCCGAAAGTAGTCACAGGAAGACATTATCTCAGCTGTCTCTGCGCAAATGCTCTCTGAAACCTCCACATTGCTTTTAAAGTATCATGGAGAAATGTAGCATTTATGCCTTGGGAGCTAGCAATCCATGCAGAGCTAAAGAAAATCTTCTCAAGTTGAGTGTAAACAGATCCTCATCAAGACTGGGACTCTTGTTCCTTGTGGCTGTGTGAGGACTGGAATCAGCTACAGTATCACTTGTATTTTTCCTGCCTCTGAGTTGCTCTGTGGAGACCATTTGATGCCCTCCACAGCTAATGCCCCTTGCAAACACCTTAGGCAGATATACACTGAAAGTATACTCAACTGTAGACAGCTCTGGGCAGGGATGATGGAATTTAGCATCTCTACTAACTCGCATAGTAGTAAAAATGGGAAGCATTGCGGTAACTTTTTTTTTTTTTTCTTAAGAACAGCTGCAGCTATCTAAATTATAATAAAACCTTAAACATTTAAAATTCAGATACAATTACCCAGAATGAAGTGCACCCATCTTAAGTGTACAGTTTGGTGTTTTTAGTAAATGCATATACTAGCATAGCCAACACCCCATCGGGATATAGAGCATCACCATCACCCAAGAAAGTTCTTCATGCCTCTCCCTAGTCATTTGAAACTTTCCCTTCTCTACCCACACAGGGCAACCCTGCTTGTTATTTCTAGCTCTAGATCAATCTTGCCTGTTTTTGAGCTTTACGTAAATGACCTAATACAGTATGTACTCTTCTGACTTATACATTCTGCTTTGGAAACTCATTCATGTTTTTGTATGGCTTAGGAGTTCATTCCTTTTTTCTGCTAAGCAGTATTGCATTGAATAATACATCATGATTTGTTTATCTAGTCTCCCTTTGATTTATATTTGGGTGTTTCAGTTTTTGCTATTATGAACAAAGCAGCTATCCACATTCCCATAGAGGTATTTTTGTGAASATATCTTTAATTATTTTGGGTAAATAGCTAGGGGTAGACTTGCTGGATTGTAAGTTAGTTGTATGTTTAACCTAAGAAACTGTCAGTTTAAATCACACACTCTTAATAAGCTTTATTACCTATGAAGGGAGGTCTTTTAAATTTTTTGTCTTTGGATTTTTGTCTTAAATTCCATTGATATTATATGGGTGGAATTCTTCTGAAATATCTTAAGGATCAGACCTTGATTAACTGTGTCATTTTAGTAGATCTTTAATGCTTCCAAGTTGTTTATACAAACAGTGCGAATTCAGAATGACACCCACTGGAAAACCAGAATGATTTCTTTCATGAATCTCTCTCACATTTTTATCTCCTTTAATGTTTTATACATACAAAAATATGTAGAACATATGTGTTAGTTATGATGCATAATTATAAAATGGAAATTTGCAAATCCATCACTCAATCCAAGAGTGAACGCAGTCCAAATTATAATGGAAACCCATGTGCCCATGGGCTTTCCATCCTCTCTAGAGGCATTCACATCCTTCATTAATCCTTTTGCCAAAACAAAAGCAAAACAAACCAAAAATATTTTATTATGTATTTAAGGCAAGGGATTGCTATAAAAAAATTGTTGTAACTTTTAAAGTTTTTCTTGCCTTTAAGAGCATTATCAAAATGGTATCATGCTGTGTGTCTTTGATACCTGTGTATTTTTACTCAGTGTGTTTCAAAGATCTGCCCATGTTGTCTAGGGTTGTAGCTTATTCACTTTTGCTGCTGAGTAACATTCCTTTCTGCGAATATATCACAACATAATGTATTACTTGTAACACTTGTCAATTGTAAGTTGTGCTGTTTCTCATATTTGCATTTGATGTATAAAATATACACAACATTTTTGGGGAGTCTGGTACATTTAGCAGAATAATTTGAGATAAAACTGTTATGAAGTAAACAGCGTTTTTAAGAAATGAAAACAAAGCAACCAGTTTCTGCTCCAAAAGAGGAAGAATCTATAAGATACCTGGGTAAAATGGTGTAAAATAAAAAGTGTGGTGCATTCTCAGTGTGGGTGTAAAGGAAAGACTCCAATTAATGTTTGTCTACATGATTTTATTTCAAGGTTGAAAAAATAAGTTTGACTTGTGTATGTAGAATATAATCATTGAATAAAATACAAATCTCCTTCTTTGTCCATGTGGTCAAGATAGAGCCTAAAGACAATCTAAATTTTCATTTTTTCCTAAATATTAAGCTACATAATGATATATATCTCACTTCACTGTTTAAAATAATATTATTAATTTCCTACTTCAGGAAAACATAAACATTAAAAAAATTCACAAATGAAAATCATTTTAGTTAAAAAAAAAAACAAAACACATACACACACAAAAAAAAAGAAATCCCACAACCCCTACAAAAACCTGTATGCATTAAAAAATTCCATATACCTCTTTATGTTGCTGGGGACAAATAAACAGGCATATTTATTACTAATACTAAAAAACATATTGGGTAGTATTTGAAGATTTTATATAAGTACTAGCCTTTCAAAAATCAGTTCTAAATTTGTCTTACAAGTATGTATTAAAAATTCTGAAATCAAGTATAACGAAATTATATATCAATATTCCTTTGCATTTAACTCCAGAGCGCATATGCAAGAATCAAGACCAACCTCATGCAGATAACTTTCTGAAGAAATATTTACAAATTAGTAGACTGGACTTAATTCTTCATGGGTAGCGCCTAATTTTTAAACATTCTAAGTTTAAGATTCTAATAGATTTCTTCCTCTGTTA
>NW_016108253.1:9822-25205 GCF_001604975.1 Cebus imitator
ATAGCTTTTGTTTACAGCTCTTAATTTAAAAAATTATTTACGAACGATGGATACACGTTCTAATGCAGAAATCTTGAATTAGAGAGTAACAAAAGAAGCCTACTATCTTCCTTTACATCAGGTCCCCTCTTAACATCCTGCCCGATGGTTTAGGAGACAACCACTTCTTATCTAGACAATTCACAACTCTTCTATTAGCCATCTTAAAAAAATTTATTATTGACATCAACTAGCCTGAGTCATGAAACCCGATCACATTAAGTCACTGATGTAGCAAAAGCGAGAGGAACGTGCACGGGAGGACCCGAGACAGGTGCGGGTGGGTTTCCGAAGTGGTCGCCAATCCCGAGTGCAGGCGGCGTGTTCCCTGGTCGGGACCGCGTCCAAGGGAGGCTTTCCGGCCCCAGCCTCCACCCCCACTCGGGGACCCGGGACCGGGACACGCCCCCCGCGCTTCAGGGCCCCCGCGGCGCCGCAGCGTGCACGCGCCCGGCCTCTCCTCGCAGCCACCCACATGGTGGCGCCCTGAGCTGCGCGAAGCCGAGGGGAGCGCTCGAGAGGGCCGCGGGACCAGGAGACACCGCCGGCGCCACCCAGCCCAGTCGGCCCCCAGCCCGGGCAACCACATTTCCTCCCCCTGGAGGGAGGGAGGGAGGCGACTCTCCGCGGGCTGCCCTCCCCGGCGGCTGCCGCGGGGACGCGCCCTGGGCACGCAGGGCCGCCGGTCTGGGCCCCCATTCTGGGGCGCGGGGCCCGCGACGGGCGGCGGGGTCCTCTTTCCTCGCCCTTTCCCCTCAGCTCCCCGCCAGCCCGGAAACTCCAAGCTCCCGGGTCGCAACGTCGCGGGCGTCCCAGCTTGGTGTGAAAGTGCCCGGCGTAGTAGCCTGGGGTGCCCCTTTCTCCCAGGCGCGCCCCTCCCGCCACGTTCGGGCTTTACAGCGCGCATCAAAAAAAAAAAAAAAATGCCGCATGCTCGCACTTATTTTATTTTGCAACAGCTGCAAGAAACACTGAAGCTTTTCAAGAACCAGGAAATCGCGCTTTCCAGCCGCGCTGTTGTTGCTTTCAATGAACCTCTCCCAGCCCCGCACTCCCCGCCCACGTCCCCTCCCCTGCCCAGCCCCAGTCCCAGCTCCAGCCCAGCCTTACCCCGCCAATCTGCCCCTGCCCCGCCAAGCCTGGGCCGGCGCCGGGGGCTTTGTTTTTGGAGTCCGGCGGGAGGGGAGGGCGCGTGCGGGGTGGCCGGCGCAGTGCGGTGGGGGCGGGAGCGGGTGGGCGCGCGCTTGCGTCTGTGTGTGCGCGCGCGGGAGCCGGCCGGGCGTGAGGTGGGGGCGGCGCCTCGCTGTCTCGCGCCCCACCCTGGGCTCCTCTCTGCACTTCTCGGGGATTCCGGGCTCCGGCTCTTGTCGCGGGTTGGCCTGGGTCTGGCTCTCGGCGCGGTGCAGCTGCGGCGGAGTGTGCGAGTGGGCACGTGTGCGCGACCCCGGGCGCGTGCGAGAGCCCCCAGTGTGTGGCTGCGCGCCGCGAGGCTGGGGCTCTTGTTTAGGAGCCTTAACTCCGCTGAGCGAAAAAAACGGGGAAAAAACCCGACAATGAGGGAGCGCACCGGGCTAACTCGAGACAGGTGGGAGAGCGAGAGGAACCCCGCCAGCGAGCTTGCCCGCGGCCGGCGCTCACAGACCCTCAGTCCCGCTCCCCGGACGCCCCCGCGCCCTCCACGCCCCTCCCGCGCGGGGGCAGCTCCACGGCGCGCCTCGCCTCGGCCTTGACCTTCGAGCAGAGCAGGCGGCGGCTGCGACTGGCGGCTGGGGCCGCGCTGGGCGGCGGGAGTGCTGAGCCTGGCGCTGCCGGCCCGCTACTTTGTGTGTGTCCTGGATTTGGGAAGGAACTTGCGGCCGCGGCGGCGGCAGCAAGCGGAGCCCGGAGGAGGAGCAGGAGGAGGCGCCGCTCATTCATTTTGACTCCGCGTTTCTGCCCCTCCGTGGCCTCGCCTGCGACCCGGACTTCGGGGCGATCAAGCGAACTGCCGTCGCGCCGTCCCGCCGCGGAGGCTCGGGCGTCCAACCGCCTCCCATGAGGCCAGGGCAGGGCTTGCTTTCCTCAGCGAGGCGAATTTGGGCTTTTCCCCCTTTCTTTGCATTTTCCCTGCTTCTGCCTCTCTGGGTTTGAAAATGAACACCGACGATGCCAGCTGCCCGCCTCCTCGGCGCGCCTCGGGTTCTCCGCTTCGCCAAGCCCTGGGCCGCTGCTGCCGCGCTGAGGGCCGCCCCGCACCTTCCGCCCCATCAGCTCACCCGGAGGGCCCCGGCGCCGCCGCCTTCGGACTATTGTTTCCTTCGCCCTTGTTTATGGAGGGGGAGAGAGGACTGACTTTGAGACTTGTTTCCTTCTCGTTCTTTTCCCATTCCCCCCCCCCTTTTTTTTTTTTTTGAGAAAGGGGACTTTCGTTCCAAATGGAATGGAGCCTAGCTCCGGAGGAGGGTCCTCGACCTCGCCGTGGGGACTGCTGTTTCTCTTCACCGTGTTCCTGCTCTGGCCGACTAGTGGAGAAAGTGAGTATGTGCCCGCCGCTCACGGCCACTGCGGGAACGTTTCCTCCGAGGGGCTGCGCCTTGTTTGCGAAACAGGAGTTGCAGCTGTCGGCCGCCGAACTCGGGAGCGGTGGGGCGGGGCGCGGAGCAGCTCTGCCGGGAGGGAGGCTGCGGCGGACCAGGACCCCGGCTCCTTCGTCCGGAGCCCCGCGGGCCCTGGCTCCGCGCATCCCTGCGCAGGAACGGCCGCAGAGGCTTTCTCTCTTAATGTCCCGGCAGCCCTGTTCTCCCGTCAGGCGCCAGGACTCGGTGGGGAAGTTGGTGTCAGGGCGGGCTCCGCGAGTCCCCAGGCCCCGCCACCCGCACCTGGCCTTTCCCGGGCGCGCGAGCCGCTCTGCACACAGCGCTGACCGGGTGCGGCGCGCAGGCAGCGGGGACAGCACTCTGGGCCGAACCGAGTCCTCCTTGCTGGGGCTGACCCGGGGGTGGTGCACCGAAAGCCGCCCGGCCCGCGGGGTGCGAGTTGCCCTCGGAGGGGGAGGTGCCCTGTGGAGAGGCCCCGAAGCCCCAGGGCACTTCTCCAAGCGCCCGGCGCGGCCTCTCATCGCATAATGTCCTTTGTCCCTCGGGCTCCTCGGGTTCCTGGCCTTGCCGGTAGGTTACTTTGCCCCGCTCCTCGGCGGGTTACCTGCTCCTGGTGTCCCGGGGAAATGCGAGGCCACTGGGCCCCCAGTTTAGAGAGCCCTGTTAGGGTCTCTCAGTTTCTCCCGGGCTGGTGGATGGAGGGGTGTTAGGGCCGCATCCGAGTGCGCGCTGGTGGGTGTGTAGTCGGAGCCGACGTCCATTCCAACACACGTGCTTGCAACGCGGGGTGTTGCGGCCCCTACGCACGGGAACACCTGGACGCCCGGACCTGACGAGAGGTGTCATGCGCTGTGGTTTCAGGAGCACCAGGGTCTGCTGCGGCGGGGGTGATGGCGTTTCGTTTTTGCGAGCGCGAAGCCTTGGCTGTGGTTTTGTTGTGGCCAGCGTCCTGTCGCCCACCTTCTTGCTCCCGCACTTCCTTTGTACCTAGTTAAGAAGCATTATCGCCTCACACTCGCTGTCTTTTGCAATCTGGTTGCTTTTGTTTTGATGGTGTCGGGTGGGGGTAGGTGGGGAAGCTCGGGGATTCAGGGAGTGAGAACTCCCCGCAGGGTGTGTGGGGGGAGGAGGCGGGGGTTTTATTCTTCTCAAAAAAATGGAAAGTGTGGCTTCCTGGTACATTCAAGATGGTAGGGTAATTTGAACATGATGAAAAGTTTAAATGTCGCAGAACGGGGACTGGGAACGGTGAGGGCGTGTTGGTGAGTAAGGGTTGCAGAGGGTATGCAGGCGTTGCCAGGTAACTGAAAAAATCACGACTGAGCCTTCAAGAGTGAGGCGGAGAGAAGTAGGAGGCAGCGGGGGTTGTCTGGCCCCATCACTGGGGCAATTCAGAAAGGCTGTTTCTATAAACAAATCCTTAAACGTCTCAAAAGAAATGAATTCGCGATGGAACCAGAGCAGATCGTGGTTCGCGTGTTTACGGCAGAATGGGACCGGGGCGAACCATACACGTATCTGGGCTCTGCTGCTCTTTGTGTTCTAAACTTTCAGCAGACTCGATTGGGTGAAAGCCTTCCGGCTGCCTTTACTAAGGCGTTTAGTTTTGGTGGTGGTTGGAGGGACAAAGGAGGGCTTTTGTCTTTAAAAAATAAGTATGGGTTAGAAGACACTGGAGAAATAATCCATTTTATTATGGTAATGCGGTTGAACTGTATAGTTTTTCTGGTCTTGTGTTTTTAATGTTTTGAAATTCGAAATAGCAGGGGTGGCCTTCTCCGACGCAGGAGTCGGGCATTTTAAAATAGGCTGTCTTTGTTTTGGAGCGTTCTTGAAGGATATTCTTTGTAAAAGACGGCGGTTTTTGAGAACACAGGAGGGGAGGGATTGTTTTAACGTTTGTTTTTACTCCATGATGCCAAAGCTTCCCTCAGGGATCCCTTTACAGTGGTTAGTTTCTTGAAACCTGATGGGTGGGCAGAAAGCACCCCAAATCTCAATGACGGTTTGCTGAAGTCTTGATTCAGTACCTGCCTCTCCCTCCATCTCTGAGATGTGGAGGATTAAAAGCTATGCCTCCTGGCCTTGCTCCTGATGCTGCTGTCACTGCTGAAAACCCCCAGCTGCCGCCCTGGCCCTGCTCACTCCAGCAGACCTCCTGGGGGAGGAGCAGCAGGAGGGGAGCAGCCAGCCCTAGGCCTGGGACCGCCCTGAGGCAGTGACAATTAGCCCAGCCCTGTCTCTGGGCACAGATAAAGGGACACAGAAGGGCACAGCTGGCCAGACTGCTCTTCCCCCTCTGCCTGGTTTTTGCAGAAGAGTCAACAGATACATCAGAGAGGGCCAGCGAGCTGCCCACAGGCACCCCAGCCCCCATCACTCCAACGGGCAGTCCCTGCAAGTAACACGGTGGGCAGGTCTTTGAGTACCTCGGAGTGGGGCTCCAGGAAAACCTGGGTGCCTGAGCTGGAGGCAGGCTGCAAGTAAGGGCCAAGCTGTACCCCTGCCCAGAAAACCTTCCTGCCCCAGAACCCAGCCTTCTGTAGACAGGTCTCCCAGGGTATCATCCCCGTGGCTTCCGAGGCCTGCTCTCACTGACTCACTTGCTGCTCTGCCCCCAGCAGATCTGCCCCAGGGGAGCAGGTGAAAAGCTGCTGCCTGCTGAGATGCTGCACAGTGGAGATTAGGGCAGAGGGGTCGGGAGAAGTTTCTGACTTTTAAGATTCTCCAAATTCAAGAAGTCACGCTGTGCTTTGGAATGGTAGATGCTCATTTATGCAAAATTATAACAAATGTTACACAAACTGTTAAAAAAAAATACCTTTTCTGAGGGGGAGGAGGTCCCCAGCCTGCTGCTGGATGGGGAGGGGGGTTAGCACCATTAGGGCGCAGGAGGCAGGGGTTCCGCCACAGCCCGTGGTGGGCACTGAGGTCTGTCGGTCGGTCTGTGCATCCTCATGCAGTCAGTGGCGGGCAGCCCACTGATGGCCTCGGGAGGGGGCGCCATGGCTGGGCGGAGCGCATGAGCGGTAGCACTGGGTGCGGACAGTGGGTGGCTGGCAGCAGCCCAGCAGGCGCCGTGTCTCGCAGAATCCTAATGACAGGTGGTCCCGCTCACAGCCTGGAGAAGGGGACAGGGGGACATCAGTGGTTTGGGGTACACAGAACCTGGCTCCCCACACCAGTCACCTTAAGGAGGCTCCAGCAGCTCCCTGCCATGCAGAGGGCCCCGGTTTCTGGAGGGGCTCCCGAACCGGAGTTGCACGTCTCCAACTGTGGCTGTCTCTGTCCCACCTTCCCATGGCTGACCCCCAAGATTGGAGAACAGGCACTGGTGGGCTGAGGTTTCTGGAGGAAAGGTCCTGAGACCCCACCCTGACCCCCTCAAATGCCCGCAGAAGAGCCTGCCCAGGGCAATGCCCTGCCACCCCATCTCTATCCTTGCTCAGCCTTGAAATCCCCTGACAGAGCCTGGCACAGAACTGCAGTCCCGGGGGCTGCTGCCAGCCTGCAGTGGCCTCGGCCCCCACTCCTGGCACCTCCCCCTGCTCCAGTGCACCTGTCCTACCAGGTCTCTGTGACCCCCTCCAGCCACGGGGGCTGCACTCAGCCTCGGCTTTGGGGGTCACAGGATCCTATCTCCCAGGCCAGCCTTCCACTTCTCAGGGAGGCCACGAAGCCTCGAAAGACTGGACCTTGCAGCCTGTCAGCGGAAACCAGGGGCTGAGGCTTGTCAGGGCTGAGGCTCGGCTGGGCCCTCCTGCCTGTGGTTATTGGAGCTATTTTGGGAAGTGGCTTTTTTCCAGCCTCCTGGCCTTGCTCCTGATGCTGCTGTCACTGCTGAAAACCCCCAGCTGCCGCCCTGGCCCTGCTCACTCCAGCAGACCTCCTGGGGGAGGAGCAGCAGGAGGGGAGCAGCCAGCCCTAGGCCTGGGCCATCCTCCAGGCCCCACAGAGGACACGAGGCAGCAGGCAGGCTCCTCCAGCCCAGCTCTGGGCAGAGCTCGAAAGCGCACATCTGCAGGCTGCATCCTGCTCGCCTGGGGTGACCTCACACAAGCTGCCTCACCTCTCGGGCCTCGGTCCCCACCTCTGTCAACCCCACCTCCGCAGCAAACAGATGCGGCCATGCTGGGTCACCGCAGTGACCACACACACTGGAGTTTCCAGGCTTTCCAAATATCCACCACAGTGTCCCACACACCAGCAAAACATCCTGGGAATTCCAGGACTCAAGGTGCAAGGCACTTTCCTGCATCCCCTTCACTGTCCACTGGTGGCAGAAAACTCACTTAAGACAGCTTCTAGTTCAGCCACCTAAGCAGCCCCACCCTCCACCCACTCACACCCACCCCTGGAGACCCTGCAAGCCCAGAGCCTTGTGGGCGATCGTCCCTGGTTCTGGGCCCCCAGGCGCCTCAGTTCCTGTTCCCTGCCCCATCTGGTCCTCACCACCTGGTATGGTAACCACCTGCTCCCTGTAGCCAGCCTGGCCCTGACAAGCAAGAGATGTGATGCCAGCAGCCAGCTCAGGCAGCTGAGAGCTCACAGGAGCGCCGAGATGCTGGCTGGGTGCGTGCTGAGGACAGGCAGGACAGGGTGGGGGCACTGCCTCTGGGCCTTGAGGTAATGGGATTTGAGGCAGGAAGGCCACCCCTGCCAGAGGCAAGGTAGCGAGGCACGGCAGGGGCCACTCTGAGCCTGAATGAGGGCTGTCCAGGAGCAGATAGAGAAGGCTATGCTAGATAAGGGGAGAGGCAGAGCTGGGAGACTGCAGGGGGCCCCGAATGCCAGCTTGAGTGCCCTGGCTGCTAACTCTGTCCAAGGGGCAGGGGGCAGACAGCCATTAGCACAGGGGGCTGCACCTCTTCCCGCCACAGCTTCTGGGTGCCCTAGACTGCTAGAGGCGGCCCCAGGCCCTCTTCCTGACTTTGCAATTGGGGATGACAGTGGCTTTGGGGAAGGGGAAAAAGCCGCCTTCCCTGAGCACCACCTGGATGACCATGCAGTGTGGGGCACTTTGTGCCCGGACCTCATTTATGCAAGGATGGTGCTTGACAGCCCCGTGATTCAGCACATGAAGGCCCTGACAGGGAAATGGAGCCCAAGGCCACACAGCTGGTGAGGGGTGCCCAGGTGAGACTCCAGGGCCACGGTTTCCTGTACTCAGCACCGCTGGGAGCAGCTGGGGCTGTAGGGGGAGGGGGAGAGAGAGAGAGAGAGAGTGTGTGTGTGTGTGTGTCTGTGTGTGTGTGTGTCTCAGAGGCAGAGGGTCAGGAGAAAGAGAGAATGTGTATCTGTTGGGGGCAGAGGAGTCAGAAGTGTGTGTGTGTATGTGTGTGTGCACCTCAGGGGCAGGGGTGTCGGGAGAGAGAGAGACGTGTGTGTGTGTGTGTCTCAGGGGCAGGGGGTCGGAAGAGACAGTGTGTGTGTGTGCATGTGTGTGTGTCAGCAGCAGGTGGTCAGGGTGTCCAGACCACTTTGGCCCAGGCCCTTCTGCCAGGACACAGCTGGTCAGGAATTACCCCACCACTGGGACTAGCAGGACCCTTGGAGCGAAGCCCTCCCTGCGGTTCCACTGCTCACTCTAGGCAGCCCTCTGGCCAGGGAATGGGCAGGCCAGGGCTGGGGACCCGGACTCACCCAGGCCCAGCTTTCACACAGTCTCAGGGACATCCCTGGCCTCATTATGGGAAGACTGAGACCCAGAGGGAAAGAGCTTATGCAGGTTCACACAGCAGCTCAGGGGCCAGGGCCGCTCCCTCTCCTCCTCTGAGGCCAGACATCTGCCAGCAGGAGATCGTGTGGTTGGGACCCCCTGTGCTCCCAGCACAGCCCAGGCTCCAGCATGGCATCCTGTGGCCTCAGGATTCTCAGTGGCCACGTGGCTCCTGAGCCTAGACTGCAGACAGAGCCAGCCAGTGCCGTGGGCACGATGGTTTGACAATCCCACTCCCCATCACCCTCCCCACCCCACCTCACTTTAGCAGAGCCAGGGGCTTGGGGACTCACAGGGTGGCTGGATGGGCTCGCAGTCCTGGGTGCCACACAGCCGGGAGCTCTCAGGCCAGGCCTCATGGCCACACTGGTCACTATCTTTCTCAGGCACCTGGGATTCCTGACCAGCTGTGTCCTCGCAGAAGGGCCTGGGCCAAAGTGGTATGGACAACCTGACCCCCTGCTGCTGACACACACACCACATACACACTCTCTCTCTCTCCCAACCCCCTGCCCGACACACACACACACACACACACACACACACACACACAGTCTCTCCCCCGACACCCCTGCCACACACACACACACACACACACACACACACACAACTTCTGACTCCTCTGCCCCCAACACATACACATTCTTTCTCCTGGCTTTCTGGGTGTTGACACACTTGACCAGGCGCTTCTGGACGCCCCCACCACAGGGGGCTGAACACTGTGGGAGGTGGGGAGGGAGTGTCTCCTTCGGCCACCTTAGCAGCGGGGGCAGCAACACCTCCTCTGGAAAGCCATCCCTGCGCCCTGTGCCTGACTGGCCTGCCCTTGCTCCCAGCCCTGCCCTCAGTGCCACCTGGGAGGGCCTGGTCCCATGCCTAGACCCCACTCGGTACTCAAACCCCACTCACACTGTGGGATCAGCTCCTGCGGCAGGGAGGGGCGTGAGAACAGTGGGGACAGCCCTCGAAACTGCAGGGCAGCGAGCACCTCTCATGGGACATGCCTGAGAGGCCTGGGCAGAGCACCGGGATGGAGACCTAATGCAGCAGCAGGCAAAGATGTGGGCGAGACACCACTGTGCCGGAAGGATGGGGCAGAGGACCTGCCCAGCCCACAGGCAGGAGGCGGGGAGACAGATTTCCCAGCCGAGGCCCAGCCCGCCAGGCTTCGTTATCAGGTGCGGGTCTGAAAGCCCTGAGCATGTGCCGAATCTGTGCCAGTGTTGTGCTGTGCCCGCTGAGTCTATGCCCAGACCTGTGCTTCATCCCATTACTTCATTTAATCCTCCTGACCCTCCTCTCCCAAGCTATCCCCGTTTTACAGATGAGAAAACAGTGATCTAGCAAGGCAAAGCAACCTGCCCAGAGTCACTCAGCAGCCAGTGGGACAAAGACTAAACCCTGGCCCAGCTGACTCCAGGGCCCGGCTCAGGGCCCACAGCTGAGATTTCTGAACCCCTTCATTCCAAACAGACCCGGCAGAAGGTGTCCTGCCCACCCGAGGCTCCTCTTCCGCCCCCTTCTGCCCCTGGCCTTTGCCAGGCTCCCTGATCGCCCCAAGCTTGTCATTCCTGCCTCAGACTTCACACCTACTGTCCCTTTTATCCCTGTCCTTGGCATCACTGACTCCTCCCTCGGGTCTCAACTTGAGGCCCCTCCTGGAAAGGCCTTTCCTGACATCACAGCACACGTGCCCTTTCCTTGTCTGTTTCTCCCTGGCAGGCTGTGAGCACCAGCAGGGCGGGACCTCGTCCAGTCACTGCTGCACGAGCAGTGGCCAGAGACAGCCTGGCTCTCAGCCACACTCAATAGCTGTTTCACCCAACCCAGGACCGACCAGGTGCTGCCAAGCCCTTGCTCCCTGCTCCTCCACACAGCCCAGCTCACCTGGCTCCAGGACCCCACCACCCACTGCGTGCAGGGGTGAATGTTACAGGGCCACGTGGCATTGGGTCTCAGTGCCTCCTCGCAGAGGCCTGGCTCCGGACAGGTCACCAGACGCTACTGTTCACCACCACCACAGGCCTCAGAGCACTGGGGTGCAGGGAAGGAGTCAGGGCACAGCCAGGATCTGAGGGCACCCCCTCCCCCCAACTGGACCCCCAGGCCTCACCTCCCTCCAGGAAGAAGTGTAGCAGCTGAGGCAGGACTGGGCCCCGCAGGGCCGGTGCTCGGGCAGCTTGGCTGGCCCCAGCTGACAATGGAAGGGTCACAGTGGCCGGAGGTCCGGTGTGTCCACACACTGCACATCCCACACCGAGGAGCCTCCACCACAGCTGCAGGAGCACTGGGGACAGAGAGACGCGTATGGACACCCCCCACGTGCAGGCCCACACATGCAACCCTGTGAGGCATGTGGCAGGGAAAGCATCAGGCCCACGCTCCAGCCCGGGGAAAATCCCTGAAGAGCCCCAGCGGGAGGCCAAGGCTGGCAGGCCCCAGGCAAAAGGTGCCCAGCCAGGGACTGCTATGGGCAGGGACAGACGGAGAAAGGGAGGAACAAAGGCAAGCTGATGAAAGACAAGTCCAGATGGGGTCAGAAATACAGAGGGGAGGAGATAGGCCAAGCCAGAGAAAGATAAAGACTCCCAGGAGATTCGGATCCAGTGCCATCGGGTGCCCAAACGTGCAGCCCAGAGCCCTCTCCTGCTGCTCTCGGAACACAGGTCGTGGGGACCCAGGGCTCCGCCCTGTGCCCTGGGGCTTCCTGCCCTGGCTCCATCCTCACACACCTTACTCCAGTTGCCCGAGTGCCAGGTGGCACAGGGCTGCAGGTGGCAGCGGCAGGCAGGCTGGGGCCGGCCAGCAGGGGCGCAGTCCTCATCCCCGTCGCAGCTACAGCGCACCGGCCTCCAGATGGCACCCAGGCCGAAGGTGGTGGAGCACTGTGGGGCACGGACCCGTGAAAGCCAGGCAGACCCCATCCCCACCAGGCCCCCACAGCCAGGAACTACCCACCTAGGCTAGCAAGACCTCAGCAAGACAGGCCCCTCTTCTGGGCCTCAGTTTTCTTATTTGCAAAATAGACTCCTCCACCCACCACCCAGGAAGACCAGACCGTGAGAATAAAGTCAACCCCCACCCCCCAGCAACCAACTGACCCTGCCCACAAAGGACAAAGGGACTGTGTTCCAGTGTCACTGGTGCAGAGGTAGGGGAAGGGGACCCTGCGGGCACCCCTGACCAGCTATCCTGACCAGCCTGCCCCTTCCCACACCCAAAATAGGGATCTGAACAGAAGCTTGCTTCTCCTGCAGTGACCATCTGGGGACACAGGGAGGGGACACTGGCCAGCTTCTTTCATGCAGCTCAGACCCCTGCAGGTCACTGCCAAAGGACGGTGGAGCCATTGAGGGCAGAGCCAGGTGGCAGTGGGCTGAGCCCAGTGTGGAGGAGCCAGGCTAAGCCTCAGGGAAGCTTGCTGCTTTCTGGGCAGGACTGGGCCTGCAGGCCATGACGGGACCCTCCCTAATGCACAGCTGTCTGAGTGAACTCTGTCCTGGGGTGTGCTGCCAGTGTGTGCCTGCCCTGGCTTCCCTGAGGCCCCCTGTGTTGCCCAGGAATGGGCCCTGTGGTCCCCTCATCCGCCTAATCCTGGGAACCCCTGCCCTGAAGGAGGTGGGACAGACAGCGCCTGTGTCCCACTCTGCTCACTTTCAGAGGAGGCAACTATCACCAAGGTTCCGGGCACACTCCCTCACCAGCCCGGCCCACACCACTTGCCTCGCTCGTTTCCAGCTTGCCAGCTGGCGTTCCTGACAGCCAATAGGTCCACAGGGGGCCCTGCCTCAGCCAGGCTGGGGGCTGGGGGCTGGGTCTCGGGATCTGCGGCTGTTTACAGGGCTGTCCCAAGCTGGTGTGGACAGCAGCCCAGAGATCAGGGGCACCTCAGGCTGAGGGACTCAGGCTGGCCCTCGGGTCCCGGGCTCCGGGCAGGGTCAGGCTCAGGTGTGTGCCCGAGGCCAGTCAGGATCGTGGGGAGGAAGGTGCTCCACACTGCCACAGTCCGCAGGTCCCAGGAGCCTGGTCCTGGGGTTGGGGAGTTGGGAGTCCCCGGCTGCAGGGGGCTGTCCCTGCCTTCCGTTTCTGGCAGAGGGGCTATGGGAGGGGGAAGGGGAGGAGCTGCCTCCACAGTGGGCCTCAACTCACTGTCCCCAGGCCCCAGGCCACCCTCCAGAGCTGGCTTCCGGGCTACAGTCCCCCCTGTCCACAGCTCTACCACATCAGGACCAGGAGAGGAGTGGGTGCTGCCGACAGGGGACAAAGGGGGCAGCATGGGGCTGGGTCTCAGGGGCAGGTGGGGGGCTCCGCAGCCCCCAGGTTCCTCATTGGTCCTGTCCCGCCATGGAGGGGGCAGCTGGCGCTGGCTGTCCTCGCCAACCAAGTCATTTTGGCCCCCAGGGGTGGCAGGCATCTGCCCGCCATCAGGGGAAACCCTGGGCCAGGGCAGGCTGGGGAGCCCAAGGTCTGGGGCCCCTATGGAGGTGTCTTCCTCAGGCAGGAAATTGACCAGAGTTCCCAGGGGTCAGCTCTGAGGGTGGGGGTGGGGAGCAGCCGGCCTGGCTGGGCCAAGGGCTAGGGGACCAAGGTCCCGGTGCCCCCTCCTCCGTAGCTGCAGGGGGCTCTGTGGCAGACACGGGGCTACCTGTGGAGGGCGCAGCAGGACGCCATGTGGTGTGGGCGTCCCATCCCCTGTCCCCGCCAGGTCTAGATCGGGCTCCTCAAAGGGCCCTTAGGACAGGTCCTTGTGAAGTTGATGAAATTGTAGTTGTAATAGAAGTCGTCCACGAACACGGGCCCCAGCGGGTCCAGCTCCAGGGCCTCCTCGTCGATGGCGTTGCCCATGCTGGCTGGCCTGGGTGCTGAGGTGGGTGAAGGGTGTGGGGCCAGGTGGCGCGGGATGAAGTCAGCCTCGTTGAAGAGCTCGTGGCTGGAGGAGCCGCTGCCTGAGCCTTCAGGGACCAGTGTGTCCAGGGGCCGCGGATAGGGTGGCAGAGAGCAGGTGACTTGGCGGGCTGGCTGCTGGGCCTCGTCACGGGACACCAGTGTCATTGGTGCAGAGGACACTTCAGTGCTGAGTGCCCTCCCCGCATGTCACTGAGCACTGGCGGGGAAGCTAGGGTGAGGGGCTCAGGCTGGGAGGCGGGCTGCCAGGGGATGCTGGGGCAAGGCAGGGACAAGGCACTGTCCACTGCCCGGTGTCAGAGTGGCAGGGACCCCAGCCAGCCCTCTCTGGCCCTACCCAGCTCAAGGTCATGGCTGTGGCCACGGCTTTGCAGGGGCTTCCTGATCCCTGAGGCTTTGGAGTCAGGCTGGACCCTGGAATGCCCCAGACTCCCTCGCACCCACGGTACCAGGCAGTAAGGGCTGGAGGAAGGCTGTCTGCCTCCCTGTAGCCTGAGACCAAGGGTGTCGCTGGAGGCGGCTCCTCCCATCCCGCACTCACCTGAGACCAGTTCCCCACAGCCCAGGTGGCTGGACAGGGCACGTGGCAGTTGCAGGGGGTTTCAGCTGGGGGCCAGGGAAGGTGTTCACAGGCGGGCGGCTCCAGGGCGCTCTGCTCATCCAGCCCGACGCTGCGGATGCAGAGCATGGCCCGGCGTGAGAGGCCCCCAGGCCCACAGGAGCACAGCTGCCACTCACCTGCCCACCACCTGGCAAGGGCACAGCAGCAGGCTCACTAGCAGGGAGGGCCAGGCCAGGCTCCCAGGCCCTCAGGGTTGGTCCCAGAGCTGGGACCAAGGCCAGTGGCTGCTTCTCCAGAGCTCCAAGCCCAGGTAGGTGTCCTGCACCCTAAGTCTGGTGACATGGCCCAGCCCCTCCACTCCTGCCACCCTCCCCTAAGGGGAAGTGAGCGTGACCTGCGGCCTATTTCCGTATCCAGGGACCTGAGGAGGAGGACCACAGGTGTCCAGGCTGGCCCAGGCTGGAGTAAGGGGTGACCGGGAACTGGGGCTTCAGCCTTGGGAAGACCCGTGAAAACCTGGCTGCCTGTGCTCCTCCCTGGGAACTCTGGGGCCCAGAAGTAGGGGCCTGTGGCAAACCCAGGCCGCCTGGGGGTGGGGAGTTGGCAGGGGTGTGGGGGCAGCTCACCTGACAGGGCAGGGCTACTCACTGCACTTCCTCTGGCGGTCATAGGGCTGGCCCGGGGGGTCACAGTGCCCCTTGTCCACAGGCCCTGCCTGCCGCTCCGAGCAGTACACACTCTGCCTCTGCACACCTAGGGACCGTGGGGCTCAGCCTGGGCCTGGCACCCAGGTGCCCACTGCCCAAGACCCAAAGACACCATTTCTGCCAGAACCCTCCCAGAACAGCGCCTCACCGCCCGTGTCAGGATGAAGGCAGACCTCCACGGCTGCCTCCTCCTTGCTGTCCCTGCTCTCACCCGCCCTCTCCTACGTAGCCTCCCTCTGACTGTCCCTGGAGAGGTGGCACAGTATGGAGGTTTAGTGGGTTGGGTCCCCAGAGTCTCTGCTTCCTAGCTGAGATGCCTGGGCGGCTCATTTGGCCTCTCTGAACCTCAGCGGCCTCCTCTGTGAAGTTGGAGTGACTATCCTGCCTGCCTCCAAGCCCCGGAGGGAGGACTGCTTGTGGCCTTGCGTGTGCGGGCTCAGCCCGTGCCCGGCACATTCTAAGAGCTCAATCTGTGCCAGCTGCTGCTAGCATGCAAACCCAGCCATGACGTCAATGCTGCCCCACTGTCCACGCCCTTCCCAATGGCTCAGAGAACATCTGGAGAAGAAATGTATCAAGGGGCAGGCCCTGCTCCCCACCCCCACACCAGCCTTGGCATTGCTCCTGTCCTTCATAACTTCTGCCACTGCCCACCCTGGGCTTTTCCACAGCCACGCTCCTCACTTAAACTCACTTCCATACTGCCTGCTGAGGCCCAGCCTCAGGACCCTCTCTGCTGGTGGCGTTGCTTTCTCTGCTCCGCCGGGGTCTCAAGAGTAAGCTGTCCCTCCCCTGAGCTGTCAGTCCCACGCCCATCCCCCTTTCCTCACCAACAGATTCTGATATTGCTCAAGGTCCCAACTACAGCAATGGGA